>NC_090439.1:13345698-13648728 GCF_031143425.1 Pleurodeles waltl
GTAGGATAAGGGACTCTTACCTCAAATTGTTTATGGGATTTAATCTCAAGGCTCTTAATCTCAGCGACGCGGGCATCGGGGCATTGCAGATTTAGCATAAATTGTATATAATTATTTCTGTCATGATTCACTAAAGGATACTGACTTGTTCAGATCCATTAACTCGATTAGTGCTTTCCTATAGTGGATCAGCTCTTGAGTTGACCATAGCCTCCACCAATAAAGCATTGGCCTCAAAACTGCTAAATGACCTATTTGCTTAATATTTAGGTCATGAAAGAATAAGGGAGATGTCATTTTTTCTTAAAAGGAGTCTATCGGCTTTGGTGTCAGGTCAATTTTGTATCCATGTTTTATTGTCATTAATTTTGTTCAATGATTCTTTTCCAGTACAACATTTTGGGGCATATTTATACTCTGTTTGTGCCGAATGTGCGTCAAACTTTTTGACGCACAATCGGCGCAAACCCTGCCCCATATTTATACTTTGACGTCCGACCCCGCGGGCGTCAAAGTTCCACCATGTGCGTCATTTTTTGGAAGCGGGAACCAGCCTTGCGTTAATTATATGCAAGGTAGGCGTTCCCTTCCAAAAAATAACTTTAAGGCCTGTGCCCCATATTTATACTCTGACGTCATTTTGACGCACAGGAGGGGGCAGGCCTTAAAAAATGGCGCCCAGCCTGATGGGCGCCGGTTTTTAATGCCTGGGTCAGGGCAGGCGTTAAGGGACCTGTGGGCTCAGAAGGAGCCCAGAGGTGCCCTCCCATGCCCCCAGGGACACCCCCTGCCAACCTTGCCCACCCCAGGAGGACACCCAAGGATGGAGGGACCCATCCCAGGGAAGTTGAGGTAAGTTGGGGTAAGTATTATTTTTTTTTTTTTTTGTGGCATAGGGGGGCCTGATTTGGGCCCCCCTACATGCCACTATGCCCTTTACCATGCCCAGGGGACACAAGTCCCCTGGGCATGGTCATTGGGCAAGGGGGCATGACTCCTGTCTTTGCTAAGACAGGAGTCATGTCAATGGAGGTTGGGCGTAAAAAGAAATGGCGCAAATCGGGTTGAGGCCTGAATTTTGCCTCAGACCTGACTTGCCCCATTTTTAGACGCCCAACCTCCATTTTCCCCTACGCCGGCGCTGCCTGGTGTGAGTCATTTTTTTTTGATGCACACCTGGCTGCAGCGCCGGCTAACATCATTCAATAAATAAGGCGCCCGCATGGCTCTTTGGAATGGCGTTAGCCGGCGGTAAAAATGTTGACGCACAACTGCGTTGGCGCAGTTGTGCATCAAAAAGTATAAATATGGGCCTTTGTTTCATTGAATTGTAGCCAGCATCCCTTGCTCATTTTGTCACACTACCCACCTACATGAAGAGGAACACCCAGGACCTTATAAGTAACTTTCTGACTGGACCAGCCTCATCTGCCATCTTCAGCAACATATCAGCTGGTCTCAACATGTTGCAATTGTCCTTAAGTTACACACACATCTTGCACTCGCTAATTTCCATCAAAGCTACCAAAGGACTTTCCTAGAGACACTCGTCATCATCATCAGAGTACATGATCAACAGAACCCTCCAAAGACAGGAGATGCTCATCGACCACTGGAACCTAACTCAGTGAAGAACATTGCTACCACATCTTGGCACAGCTAAGATCTAGCCAACATAAAATGACTCTGAAGAAGTTACAACAAACACAGATGCAATACAAGGAAACTTAAGCATCTGAAAGGTCACACCACCACCTACAGGCAGCTCTTCACAGATGCAAAGGATGTGTTTAAGACCACTGTATACGGGCTTTCAATAGAAGACGGAAATGACACTCAAAGCGATCAAGTACTGTATACACTCCAACTTGGAGCACCAAAAGACATGATAAACAGAATCAAACCGCACATCCAAATGACACCTACACTCAACATTGCAATGTTGAAAAGTCCCCGCACCATACCCACCTGAATCACCTTCAATTCCCTCTCCACTGATACTTTGGCATGACTCCTTCAATCCATTAAAGGCACATCCTATGAAGCAATGTCATCCAACCATTCATAATGAATTAAGGCCCACATTTATACTTTTTCACGCAAAACTGTGCTATTACAGTTTTACATGAAAAAGTTTACTGCCGGCTAGCACCATTCCAAGATGCTGGCCAGGCGTCTTATTTATGGAATGGCGCAATCCAGCGCAAAGGGTGGGCTACCTTCAAAGAATGGCGGTATGGGAGAAGGGCGTTTTGCACCAAAAATGACGTTACGCTGGTTAAAGTAAAAAATGATGAATCTAACCAGCCCAGTGTCATTTCATGACACAAAACCTACCATAAAAGACAGGAGTCATGCTTGCCACCCCAATGGCCAGCACAGGGGACAAGGGTTGCCTGGGCATGGCCATTGCACCCGGTGCCATGTAGGGTGGCTCATTTCAGGGCCCTTTAATTGGACTTTTAAAAATTAAACCAAATACTCGCCTCTACTTATCTGGGATGGGGTTCCCCCATCCTCAGCTGTCCCTCTGGTGTTGGTGTGGGTGTCCCTGGGGCCTGGTGAGGGCCCCTTTGGGCTTATTCCATGGTGTTTCACCATGGAAATAGGCCAACAAGTCCACTAACACCTGCCCTTACCATGGCGTTAAATCATGGTGCTAAGCAAGCTTAGTGACATTATTTAGGCCTGCCTCCCTCCTGTGCACCATTTTGCATGAGAGGATAAATGAGGAGCTAGCGCATTATAATCATTTTTTGCCCGGGAACACCTACCTTGAATCTCATTGATGCAAGATAGTTCCCACCAGCAAAAAATTACTTTAACTCTAATATTTTGACGATAGACTAGTCTAGCAGCAAAATATGAAGAGGGAGTTACATTTGTGCTGAATTAGCATAAAAAATGATGCTAATTCCGCAGAGAGTATAAATCTGGGTTGTAATCTTCTGTGAAATGCTGAAGCCTCAATGTAACATTTTCAATTATTCCCTCACCCAAGAATAATTTCAGACTAATCCAGACAGAGGACACAGTCTGTCTCTTCCTAGACACCCAACCAGGACCATGATGAAATTAGTGTCTGATTATCATTTTCATGTAGTTGTGGAAGTTCACTAAGAAGGTCTTCATCAACCAACTCCATAATGTATTCAAAAGCACCACCCTTCTTCAAGCCTCTCAGCCCCAGATTTGTACTAGCTTTGCACTGAATTAGTGTCATTCCTTTTACACTAATTCGGCGGTCCAAGCACCATATTACGACTGTGGCGGTAGCACCTCGGTCGGACCGCCAGCACCGTAAGATTTCGACTTCACAAAGCCCTGGCGGTGCTGGCGGTGCTGGCAGTCCTAGCTGCCCTGGGGATTAAAACTCACTTCTCTACCAGCAGTTTCATGGTGGTAACACTGCCATGAAAAGGCTGGTGGAGATGGGTTGCAGGGGGCCCCACGGGGGGTCTCTGCACTGCCCATTCACTTGGATGGACAGTACAGGGGCCCCTTTGGTCAGTAAAGTCGCAATGTTCACTGTCTGCTTTGCAGGCAGTGAACATTGCGATGGGAGCTGGTGCACCCTATGCACTACAGCATTGCCGCCATCTCTATTATGAGCCAGAGACAATGCTGTAGATGGTTTCCCACTGTGCCAGGGGGCAGAAACTGAAGTTCTGCCTGTTGACCCAGCGGGAAACTCGTAATGGGCCCGGTGAGGAGGCAGCCACACTGGCAGCAACCTACCTCACGGAACTTCAGATGACAAGCTTTTCTATCTGCCAAAGTTATAATGAGGCTCTCATTCTCTGCCACTTGTGATGACTGCCAAAGTGGAAGCTCCAATGAACCTGACTCTTAACACTACAGAACCCACCAGTGATGACTGGCAATGTGAGATCTGCATTTCAAGCTACAGCAGCAACAGGCTGCGATGACCATCAGCACAAAGCTCCAACAATGACAGTCTGCTACGCCTAAATGACTCTTTGCACTACAACAATGAGGGCTGGTTCAGTCTGGCCTGCTCTTCACGCTAGAGCAACAACCATCCATGATGCTCTCCCTGTATCCGACCCATGCTCCCTCGCAGTCATCCTGAACATGTGACCTTCCTCGGTCTCGCAAGACCATATGACTCTGAGTGGTGCTTTGTGCTTTTAGGCACTATATTGACTTAAAACTTTGGAATTTAATATCTCTGGTTCTCCTGACTTTTGTTGTTCTGGTATCATTGTAACTATTAAACTTTACTCTATTTAAATAACTGGTTTGGGATTTTTCTTGTGTTACGTTTTCAGTCTATTACTGTTTGAGTGTTTCATTAATACTTGACACTTTTCCTGTATGTTGGGCCTGGCTGCTTTGTGACAAGCTACAAGAGGATTAAGCACAGGTTAATTTGGTGAATTTTGTGGTTCATCCTGACAAGAATTGTGGTTTTTACCTGGCTGGGGCTTCCATCCCTCACCCAATGACTCAGTTTCTTAGTGCTCCTATTCTAGGTGGTCTAGGTGACTGGTTCCTAGAGATGCCTCAACAAGGGAAAGAGTGTGCACCATGTAAATGTCTAGATAACGTGTATACTTACAGCTACAGTTTCATTTGCAAAATACTGTATAATACATGTGATCATAACTGAATAATACTAGAGGATAAACATAAAGTTCTGGAACCTGGAAGCCATGTACCTTAGAATGTGTCCCAGTCTATTGTTGATTTGTAAAATTTACCATAGTCTTCTATAATGTACTGGCAAATGATTTGTACTATACTGTTGGCTATTTTTATAATGATTTTGCTAACTCAGCTATTTCAATTAAAACTCCAGATCCGGATCACAGAACATATTTGATTAGCGCTATTTCATGTCATTGGTAGTAATCCAAGCACGACTGCTTCGTGCAAACACATTTTAGTACCATATTATGAAAGCATTCTGGGGGTGGTAAGTGTGACAACAATATTTGTGCATATTTGTTGTGTGGCACTATGTTGATATAGTGATGTGTTTTGTTCTGCATTACTGCAATGCGATGTGATTGTGCTGTCCTGAAGATGTGTTGTGTTGTGTTTTTACTTTTGTCGTGCTGTCTCCTGTTAGGTTTTAATTGTGTTGTGTTTCTTTGTGTATGCTTTTGTGTTATGTTCTGCTGTTTACTTTAGGTAGGTCAACAATTGCTACTATATTTCTAGCCAAAAGCAGAAAAACCCATACAAGGAACCATTTACCACTATTTGAGGTGGTAAACTATCACTTCTGTAATTCTTCAACATTTAGGACAACCGTCACTCCAAAACTGTGGCAAAGTCTTTGCACTATGTTATCACTTGTACTGCTCACTTTATGTGATACCTTTCCAGGTGTACTACATTCTCAAATACGTGTGCTCTTAATGAACAACAAAATACTAATTTACTCCGTATGTTATGTAATGTTTTTTTTTACCTGAGATTTTTCTAGCGACCTTAACTTACCCAATACAATGTTTGGCACAGCAGTGTTTTTTTTAATGTGGGTAACCGTTTACGGGCCCCATCTCACGCTCCATTTTCACATTTGCTTTTGTTGTGACAGCTCCTGTAAACTGCTGGGTCTCAATCCATATAAACTTGCGTCTATCATGCAAATGATTACTTTCTCCTGTAGTAACAAACATAGAAAACTACCCTTGAAGCTGAACTTTCAAACGCAATCACAACGGGAGCTGTCTGGGTTAACTTCAGGCCACAATGTCAGTCGAGAAAGGACGGAAGGTGGATGAAGGGGTCGCCTGGTCGTGTGAGGGCTCGTTCACACTGTATTGTTGGCCTGGGTTGAAGAAGGGGTCATGAGGTAAAACAGAGTTCAACCATAAACTGAGTGATGACTGCATGGGGTGAAGGCAACGTCTAAACCCCGGAAAAAGAGTAACCCCAGGTTCATGCTGCCTCGGAGAAATTCTTCTCAGCAGTAGCTATCCTGTTGATGGATTGACCTGTAACCCCATGGACAGGGCTGGCAGTTTGCTCTCACTAGTCCTACAGCAGCTGTGATACAGTTCTATAACAGATGTGTACTGCCAGGCCCCACAGAATGAAGCCCAGCAGCCACCTAGTGTGAAGCACATGGTTACAGAGGGATAAATTAGACGCAGAAATGAACAATTGGAGTTGGAATTGGGCCTTTTATTGCTAATACTGTAATACAAAATATTTCATGAATGCATCACCTGCTTGGGAAAAGATTGTTTTCTTTTGTGGGCAGAGAGTACACTTTTCACTGGCCTTTCACTCTTAGTGCTAAGTGAAACTTAAATGGCCAATTGGGATATTTCACAGGGGGGTTAATAGCAAGCCTTTCTAACAGCTTTCTTTGTCCTGTACTCTCTTTTAAAATAAACGTGCGATTGTTCATTAAAGTCGTGTTTTTTGTAGGAGGATTTAGCAAATCGAGGTATCAATATAATTGCTTTGAAAGGAAGGGTGTCCACAATAAAAAGAAAGCTGTTTTCAACACAAAACCCAATGCAAATTGTATATTTTCGGGAAGGACGCGGGGGCGTACATTTTTGTTGTAAACCTTTTCCTCGTGAAGCCAGCAGCAAAGATCAAGTTAAGTTTCATTTCAAGGGAAAAACTGTTGACGGTAAAACGCAATTTTCAGCATTCAGCTGCAGCTGTAGTTAAAATGCCTTCAATTAAAGTACAGTTTTTTGCCACTTATAACCGTTTGACCCCTGGAAGTGGGATAGGCGCCAGGGTGTAGGGCATGGAGCCAGATCCCCTGTATAGAAGAACCAGGTGTGCCACAACCTGTAAGCGTGACTGATTATCATGTGTGCTATTTCATGAATGGCATGCCCTTTTAGGGGAAATATGGATGAGAACGCCTATTGTATGTACAGGGCACATAGTCTGTCCCCAGTAGTGCCACCTGCAGAGCATGATACTCATGAAAAGATTCAAGAGTCACATGGCTACATTGCTACCACAGTTCCCTTATGGCATAATCTTTCCTCAGTCATTTTCGCCAATTTCTCATTTGATGGGGTTCAGATCTGAATTCTAACCAGAAAGTCAGTTATAAGCAATCGAAGAAACTGACTCCAACCCTTCACCTGACCGATTCAAGCCAATGCTCTAAAATCAATAAACACCAAAATATCATGCATAGTATTTAACGTGTTTCTCTGCCCTGAGTGTTCAGAGTTCCTGACTATGTGTGCATCTGGTACCCTGGGGTTTATATTTGCCTCTAGCATCATGCTAATCTAAGCATGAGTGCACAGGCCTAGGCTGGTCGCTAAATGTGCAAGGTCTTCAACCTGTGGTGTAACCTGCAGGGGCGCACCAATCCTGCCCTCATTATGGGCAGAAGACTACTGGCCCTGTCCCTGCTTTATCACTTAATATGGACGTGGAAGCATACTGTGGTTTGAGATAGATTGTGTGAGCAGACGAATTTGAGTTACTAAGAGCTTGATTTAGATGTTGGCGGAGGGGTTACTCAATGGTGACAGAAGTCCTGTCTGCCGAAATCCTGTTAAATCCTATGGAATTTAGGTTTTGGCAGACTGGATATCTGTTACTGTTGTGACGGATTGACCCTCTGCCAATATCTAAATCAGGCCCTAAGTCACTGAGAGTATGGCTTAGAATCCCCTCTTGTGGAACATTCCTCTGTCATGTGAATGCCCATAACCTTGTATTGACATCCTGTGTATATCTCGAGTGTGTATGGGTCTGTGTGTGGTAGGTGTCTTTCATATGTGTAGTGAAAGGATTCTGTGTGTGTGAGTGAGTCTGAGTACTGAAGCTTTTGAGATCCACTTTGGAGTCCTCTGATTTGACATGGAACACTACTAAGGATAAAGTAATCTTCCCCAAAGAGAAAAAGTATATTGCCCGAATTTCTGTAGCTGGAGGGTGGAAATCCAGACACTGAAGAGAGTATGATGGGCAAAGGGTTATTGTTAGAAACTCCACCAAATGAGTCTGTTTGCAAGGGGATGCTGATTAGTTCTTCCTGGGCACTATCATTTGGATGACGGTAGAGATGAGGGGTGGTATTGCAGTTTCTGGTGTGTAAGATGAGGACGTTTTAAGTCAGACAACTCTTTAATATACCCCTGATTACTGCTTCCGTGAGACTGATGACAGCCAGGTGCAGAAACCTCACATCTTACCGTGCCCATACGGTTGGCTCTCCTATTTGGAGACAGCCCCAATGCTACCTGCTGCATAAACAACAATGAGGCAAATCGTCTCTCAGTCTCTCATAAGGTTCGTGGTGGGAACCATTAAAAACGTACTTGAATCAATGATACAGCTGGGGCTGCAACTGCGTTAGTGATTGGGATGGTGTGGCTTAGGCTGTTACTGCCTTGGTGATTGTGTCAGCCCAACTGGGTCGGTCTGCAACTGCCTGGCAATAATGTCAGCCCAGTCAGGGCTGCAACTACAGTGGGGATTGTGTCAGTTTAATAGGGGCAGTGACTGCCTTGATGACTGTGTCAGTCCAGTCCTGGCTGCAACTACCTTGGTGACTGTGTGGGCCCAGTCGGGTTTCAACTGCTATAGTGATAATGTCAGACTAGTCAGGGCTGCAACTGCCATGGTTATAGCAAATGCATTTGTGAACATATCAGCTAGGACAGGGCTGCAACTGCCCTGCTAATCATTTTGGTATAGTCAACCTGATTGAGCTCTTTCAGTGTTAGCAAACAGCCCAAGCAGGGCCACAGTCATCTCACTGGCCAGACAAGGCTGCATCTGACGAGCACTCATCTTTATGGAAATTCCTGTGTCGCAGACCGATGTTGGATTGACACAGGGGCCAGATGAGAAGAGGCTCAGTCACTCCGATTCTCCTCCATAGCTTTCAATGACTACCTCAAACAACCACAGGCCTCTTCTAGAAGGGGGAGGTCTAAGCTGCTGAATCCACACTAGTCAACTGAGTGAGGCTCAGAGACTAACTTCATACCCATTGCCAGAGGTAAGAACATGTGATTTATACAAACTGATTGTGCATGTGACTTGTGAGGCACCATAATCTGCACCATGCGTCTTCAATAGTTCCTGGGAGAATACGCTTATCAAGGGTTAACCAAGTGGGGAATAGCACAAGGGAAAATCAGTGGGTGTAGCACAACAAGGGAGAATTGTGACGAGGATCACTGCTTTGTATACTGGATTGAACTGTGCAGTATTTAGTAGATTCTGTGAGATTAAAAAGTACTTTCTGTTCTAAACAAAAACAAGCTGAACATTGGAGTTATCATGTCTATTGATTAACTGTTGAATCCTGAGTTCATGCCACCAATTTTACATCCCTGATAAAACTGTGAACACTCACCTTTGTTATCCTGAGAGTCAAGTGCCTCACTTGGGCCAGATTGTAGTGATATAGAAGGTTGGATACTGGTGGACCTGTGGGCTCCAAACTGTGTCTGGCACTCTGTCTGCAATCACCAGTCATCACGTCTCTGTTCTTCCCCATTACTTCCTTCCCTGCTACTTCTTTGTCTGGTATTCACTTCACTCTCACCTGTAATACTCTCTTTACAGCTGTAATTCACACTTTATTCCACTACCTTTTGATGTCCCTTCAACTTGCAGACTTTGTATTGACTGTATCCCTCCACTCACTTCCAAACACTATTTCCTCCTACACTAACCTTCCTTTCTTCTCGCCACCCCAGCTCCTTCTGCCTAATATTATTCAAACTCACTCTTCCCTTATTTTCTCTTCCCCTCAAACACCTTCAGTTCAAACAAATCATTCCCCCACCCTCACAGCCTTCCCCTCTTCTCCAAACCATGTAATACCACTCCTCAGTTTGTGTGACTGCAAGAATGATGTAGCATTTCTCCCTCATAATCCAGTTTCACTACCTCACCTATCTCAATGACTCTCATCCTGTCAATGACAACCAGGGCCTGAGTGCTGGTGTTGTCCTGTGTGACAGTGCTGGTTGGCACCCCCCAATGACCACCTCTGCCACAGATTCCCTCACTACTACCATTTAACAGTGCCCATCAAGTCTCCATAACCACTCTCTCTCAGATGCATTTAATTAGTTTTATAGTGCCACTCATACCAGTGTAGGGTTTCAGAGCACCTTGCACATATTACACTGAGACAGTCAATCATAGGTGTGTAAGTCAGTGTAGAAGAAATGTTACATAAGACAGAGGACTACAAGATGTAGGAGTCCTCTGTCATCCATCCTTGTAGGCTGTATAGTTTAAAAGTGCTTGCTCTGGAGAAGCACAAACTCAGAATTTAAAGTGTCACACCATTGTTGGGGGGTTCTTTTTAATAATAAGTAATTATTTTTACTCAAATGAACCCCTTTTTTGCAAAATTATAATAATGAAAGACTGGGGAAAAAAAACATAATGCTCCAATGTATACTTTGCAGTATGTTGGTACTTAATAGCTTACTGTTCCTTATTAGGATTTTAACTTAGAAACTGCTAGTAACAAGAGGACCTCTCTAACAAAAGTGCAAACCCACTGACCTATTTGCATTATTTGCACTTTATGAGATGCATGGTATACATTCTTTGCCACAGGCAAATTGACCCTCTGCAGTTCCTTAAAACCTCCACTAGAGAAAACTCCGATCTCTCTCCAGGCAGAATGTCAATTACCAGAGTTATCTTGACATATTTATTGTTGACTGAAAATTGCTGGAGGCAAGGAATGCTGCAACAGGTGCTTTTAAAACCCCAATATATATCCTGAAAACACAATGCCCCCACCCAAAGTCAGCACCCGGTGCGGTGGCACTGGTTGCATCGCCCTAGAGCCGGCCCTGATGACAACTCACCAACTCTCCAGTGTCCTCACTAAGACATGATCCTTGAACAGTATTTGCATTAACATGCTTGATTGCCTCTCAGAATTGGGAATTGACCTGCCTTTCATTAAGTAACTTAATAGAATATGGTTAAGTTATTACTCTGGAACAATTCTGCTAGAAATCATATCAGCTTGCTACAACATTCTCCTGAAAAATTACACCACTCAGAACATGGAAAAAGAGTGCCTATCATCCACAAAACATCCATATCTACAAAATCCATTGTAAATGTCACTGCTCAACAACATGAGTCATTACTTGTCCGGTGCTCTCCCACTGCCCCTCTTTTATTTCCTCAGTTTTACTTTTAAATTGACCTTTGCCTTGCATTTCCACATTCCCAGAGCGTGTTTCCAAAAAGTGTCCAAAAATCACACTAAAACTTTCCAAACTCTGCATACTAGAGGACTTCAAAGCCATTTTTGACAATTCTGAATTGATTATATCCAAATACCTGCTATAAAACATGGAATCACCAAATCTACTGCAATTGCTCTCTAGCCCTACAGACACATATGGACATACTGTTGATGTAGTCCTTGGCTCTCAGAACCTTATCACAGACAAATATCACATGACTTGGACTGATCATGCTGCATGCCATTTAACAGTCATTTAACAGCTACAATCCCTTGCAGCCAAACCAACAGCTTCTAGTCCAAAAGCACCTACCAGATTCTCAAATCTGGCACCTTCTACGCTAAACCAAACTCATCACTGCCTAACATCCCAGTAATCGTAGTTCTGCAACTGCATAACTGGCTGAAACCAGCCCTCAGCAACAACGTTAGTACAACCTCCCATCAACTTTGAAAAGTTGATTGGATGAAAAAGGATCTGAAATCACTTAAATCCAACAAGCGATCTATTCAAAGTTACTGAAAAAAGACAATCCATCCCAAGAACAAACTGACTGCAGTACCACTCAATCTAAGAAGCCACAATAAAAAGGCAAAAAGGATCCACTAATCTTGTCACTGTTATGAAGCACCTTGCCAAACTAAAGAGCTTTCACAACATAATTGATAATTTTCTAGAACATTAATGTTTAGCTCCCCAAAACACCCACTCCAATAACAAGAACTAAGTGACTTCCTATCTGACTACTTTGTCTCTAATGCAGCAGACTTGGAAATATTTCTGCTACTATCCGGTTACTGGTCTTTCTCACCCCCAGCCTTACTGCTTCAGTGAAAGCTGTTCAGATCCTTTAGTTCTATCTGACCTCTCCCCCATTAGGTGCCCTCGGGCATCCAATCTGCCGGCCTTAGGGCTGAATGTTCTTATGCCATTTCAGGTCTCTTAATGACTACTGTACCTTCACTCCTCACCACAGCAGAAAGATAGGTCTCTCTTAGGGTGTTTCCAAAAAACACATTATTGGCAGAGTACACTGTGGAACCATCTTGTATACAGTCTATCATTCCACTCTGCTCCAAAGACTCAAATCTGTAAGTTTATAGGGCACCGTTCTTTGCTGCATGCATTCTGATCATAGCTAGCAATTGATTATTGTTTCTACTCCCCTTCACTTCTCGTCATGGGATTATTGAACACCACTTCCATCTCTTGCTCAGGATTTCACTCGCACTGGCATGATTGTAGTCATGCTGCCCAAAATTAAGTCTACCACAAGTGCCACATTACCATCACATCCAATCTTGTCCCCAAGTGGGCACTTCTAAAGCCATGATAGTATGCACTATCTGAATGGTATACTATAGTAGGATTCAAGGATCCACTGCAGGATTCAAGGATCCACTGAGGATTTAAGGATCCTGGGATTCAATGATCTAAATCAGGATTTGAGGACCCTCCTGTTGGTAAAAAACATACCCAGCGGGAAGCCAGGTGCTAGACTCTTCCCTCCCTGTTGATGAGAGGAAGCCTCTGCTTGGTTCAACATTTCACCGGTATTCCTGTCTCTACAGCTGAGACAACATTCAAGCCAAATGCTGAGTTCACCTTCTCAGCAGTTTTGTTCTTGTAGCGTATCTTGGACCTTCTTCTGTAGCATCACTTCAAAGAATTCCCTTGTATCCTTAAAATACTTCGAAGAATTTCTTTGCATCCTTGAAACTCTTTGATTTCTTCCAGTGCTGTCTACAAAGGCCTCACGTTAATAATTAGCTTGAGGAAGTTAGATTAATTGTTTTGATTATTAAACTAATGTTGGATTTTTTAATAGCCCTTTCAAACTGTGCCTTGCCTTGTAAGTTGTGTTGTAACAGCTGCTGCTAGGGCCTTCACAGAGTTTTTTTATACATCATGATTGAACCTTTGTTTCTATTTGGTGCCTTAATTTGTAGAGCTTTTAACAACTGATAACAGGACACCATACCAAGAGAGGTCTCACAATGCTTCCCTTAGATCTCACAAGATAAAAGGGCTGTACCATTGATACACTGAGTGTGGCTGGAGTGATTTTAGAAATGTTTACATTTTCTGTACAATGTTACCATACATGTGAAATAGAAGTGAAATAAAACTTCCATGAAATTAAAAGTATGCAAGAGCAAAATTAACAGTAGTCGTGTTCTGTTTAGCATAAAAGAGCTGACAATCAAGAGAGACTGCAGAACACCCAAGAGTGCTTCGATTTGACAAGATGAGCTGCATGACTATAACCAAATGACATATCTTGTATGCCTTTCACATATTACTATCTCCCTTCAGCCCTCGTCCTCATCAGTATTGAGCACTGTCTTGGACGTTTTTTGCGCTGCAGACAAAAATGGAGACTGGTAGGTCTCACTTTATTCCCGCAGCCACATTTTGATCTACAGTTCAAGTTCTACCTGACTAACAGATCTCTTATTTTCTGATACGTAGTGTGCTACAAATCTACTGATTGACTGATTGATGGACAATTGCCTTCCACTTTACATATACCTCAAACTTCTATTTTAAATGATACCTTCTTCAGTCTCAACTTCTCCAACTACAATTGTAACACACTTTCATGAAGTACATCTTACTGTGTATTGCTCAACTGGTGGAGGGGAGCAATATTCCACACTGGCTTATACCAAGTTCAGGAAGGAAAGATTGGAAATTGTCAGAGAATGCTGGCGATTCTTGCGAAAGGGATTTGAGTCTTAGGAAATTGCAGTACGAGACGTGCCCGGCAATTAAACTATATTTTCCACCAAACCCTGAACCCTCATCTTGTTAGGCAATGGCAATGACCATCTTGAATCACTGAGTAAAGGTTTCCTCTTGTTACACTGCATCCTTGGTAGGCAATTGTGCTACAACGTTGCAGCAGAGAGGACCCTATTTGAATTTTGGGAGTACTGAGAGGTATTCTGACAATCACTGTTTGCTTGGGAAATCATACTTTGTACTATTTGGACTTTCACTGCACCATAACTAAAGCCTTCGGGTATTGTTTGCTACAAACTTAGGGTCTATTCTTGTGAAGGAAGAAGAAGGATTAAAATATATATATTTCATTAAATGTTAAGGTATAAGTCGTAATTAACAAGTGGTATACATTTTTCCTAAAGCAAGGACAGCTGAATAGTGATGACAATTATTTGCACAAATGTGAATCAAAGAGTCCCTCCTACAAAGCACAATCTAGTTACCTACGACCAGATGTACAAACTTTTGTTTTGCAATTCGCAAGTTGCCATCTGTTTGGGAATCGCAAATTGTGAGTCGCAAAACAAAATGTACAACAATGTAAGTACACTGTTTGCGATTCCCAATGGAGTCGCAAATGAACTCAATCAATATTTATGAGCTAGGTCGCAATTAACGACTCCATTGGGGATGGTCGCACTTACAGAGATGGTGGCCTGCTGGGGTCAGCAGACCACAATGTATGTGGCTGCTTTCTAAATAAGGCAGTTTTTCAAAAATGCAGTTTTCCAAGTTTTCCTTGAAGGAAAACGGCATGCATTTCATAAAGAAAAATGAAAAGTTTTCTTTTCATTTTTTCAGAGTAGGCAGTGGGACCACTGCCTGTTCTGAAGAAATATTTTTGCTACCATTCATTAAGGGGTAAAGGGTCCTGTGGGGACCCCTTCCCATTTGTGAATGGGTTAACACCAATTTGAAATTGGTGTTACCTGCGATTGTTTTGCAACCACATTCACAGTCACAAAACAATCAATGCATACCATTCCAATTCGGTAATAGGAAGGGAAGCCCTGAACACGCCCCTTCCTAATACTGAATTGCAAAACCCAAATCAGAATTTGATAACAAGTTCTGGATTCGCATTTTGGGCTCTGTTCATCCCAAAAAGCATTTTTCTATTAGCAAACTGGCAGATTCTGCAAATCTTCCTGTTTGCGACTAGAAAAATCCTTTGTTCATGTGGCCCCTAGTCATTATATATATATATATATATATATATATATATATATATACCAAACACCTAGTGGGGAGGTGTGCATGGTGCCGGGTGCAGTCAAAATGAATATCAAAAGGTATTTGATTCAAACTTACTCCACCCCTGCAAGGGTTGAATTAATTTTTAATTAAATACCTTTGGATTCTCATTTGAAGTGCACTTGACTCTTTCTGAGTTTCCATAGGCATTTTGAATAGGAACGGAGGCCGAACTGCTAGAATGAATTACAAACAATTGTCTGAAAGCTAGCCCTCGTCCAGAAAGAGTCCTTTTTGTTATTTTGTGGAAATCTGTTCATTAGTTTTTGAACTAATAAAGAAAAAACGAATTTGCATATATTTGAGATGCAAAGGCTCAACTCTCCTGATCTCATGTGAGATCCGATCAGCTGCCAACACTTCAACAAGGAAGTGTTGCCAGCCATCTTGAGTCATGACCTGAGTCCAAGAAAAAAAGATAAAACATGAGACAAATGGCAGGGTAGGGACACCCTGACCCATTAGCTCTTGTGCTGGGGACCCTGAGGGACAGCCCCCCGGGCAAAAAGTACTTTAAAATAAAAAATACGGCAGATTCGGAACAGGATTGCAATTCTTTAGTAAACATTTAAAAAAACAATCATGGTCTCCCACGCTTGTTTTAGGAAACCCCCCGGGTCGGTCAGATCCCAGGGCCTGGTAAAAATAAAGGAGAAGGCCGCACAGTTGTGCCCCAGTGACCACCACTTAACCAGTGCTTAATTTATATAGAATGCAGGGTGGTGCGTGGCCCCCCTGCCACCGCAGATACCGCCACCTTCCTGGGGCTAAACAAATAATGAATACAGGGGGAGGGGGCCGTATGTCCCCCTTGCAGTCCTGGGAGTGGCAGTCTCCCTGGGGTTGAAGAATTAATTAATGAGGGGCTGTGCGCCCCACCATCCCCCGCAGTCCTAGGAACCTCCAACTCTCGGGGGCTGGATTGAAAGATTGAAGGGGTTCCGTTATAGACCCACAGCCCCCAGGGACCAAGTCAGAGCAAACACTCTGGTTCCAGCAAGTGAGAGCTGTCAAACAAAGTTTTCCTACCTATAACTCATCCTTGACCTTTGATGTTTTTCATCAAATTTAAATATTTTTGTAATTAAAAATGTGTTTCAAATCAGAGTGGAGTGTTGTTGATTGCAATTTCGATAAGTGTAGTGTCAGAGTACAGTGGAGGAGAGTGTCATACAGTGTAGTGTGATAGAGTGTAGTGTCGTAGAGTGGAGAGGAGTAGAATAGAGTGACATTGCATACAGTGGAGTAAAGTATCACAGAGTAGAGTGGTGTGGTGTGCTGTAGACTGGAGTGGAGTGGACTGTCGTAGATTGGAGTGCCGTGTCATAGAGTGGAGTAACGTGTCCTACAGTGGTGTAAAAGTGGCGTGTTCTATAGTAGAGTGGAGTGCAGTGTCATAGAGTGTTGTGTTGTACCCTTTGATAGAGTTGAGTAGTGTACAGTGGAGTACAGTGGAGTAAAGTGGAGTAGTGTGTCATACAGTACAGTGGAGTAAAATGTCATGGATTTGGCTAGAAGGAGATACATAGGGGCAGATTTAAGAAAAGTGGTGCTGCATCTAGTGGAGTGCCACTTTCCTTGCACCCTTTAGCGCCCCACTACCACCACCATGTGTGCGCCATATTTAAAATGCAGCACACCATGGCTTAGGGTAGGGGGCAATAGCGTCAGAATTTCTGACACTATTGATGTACTGTTCAGGGTTAGCGCCAACATTTTTGCGCTAACCCTGAATAAAACATAGGGGCCCATTGAAAACAATGGCATGCTCCCTTTTAACGCCTGCTCTGAGACCGTGTTAAAAAAAGTTTTAAATTTTAGACACCCCCCCTCCTTTATGGGGGAATGCCTCCCTTGCATACATTATGTCTGGCGCAGGTATAATGTGGTGCAAGGGGTTAGAAAGTAGCAGAATGTATGCATTGCGGCACTTTGTAAATATGGCGCAGTGGTTTTGTTGACCTCGTTGGGCCACATGAGCCTAACAAAATTATACTAATGTGACGCAAGGAGGTGCTATGGGATCTTGAGTATGCCCCATAGAGTATTGCATATAGAGGCGAGTACAGTGTCGTTGAATGGCCTAGAGTGGAGTAGAGTGTCATAATGTGGAGTGGACTGGAATTTCATAGAGCGGAGGGGAGTGTTGTAGAGGGGAGAGCCATGTCGTAGAGTGGAGTGATGTGTCTTACAGTGTTTTCTCGACATCTGTCCTTCACCTCTTTTTAAGGTACAAAAGACAGAGAGACTTGGCACTAAGACAGGAACTCACTTGCTGCCCAGGATCTCTTTGATCCTAATTTGGGGGTCCCCTGCCTTGGCTGGTCCCGAGTCCTCCAGTCTGTCTGGCGAGGATGATGGAAAAAAAAACATTGCTGATGCATTATTATATATATATGTACATATTTAATCACTGTCGCTGAATTGCTCATTTTTTTCTCTGATTGTTTAACTGCTGTGATTAGTTTGAATGTATGCACATTTTACTTCATTTGAGTTATAAGTTATATTTGTGTGCCTTTTATTTGATATCAGGGGAGTGGTTACTAAATTCGTCACTCAGGCTCAGAGTGCTGCATTCTTTGGCATTGTTTCCTCTTAGTTTGTGCCCGTGCAATACAAATTGGTGTTACAAACAGGAAACAATAAAAAGTGAAAAATGTTTGCCAAAAAGACAAAGGCAATTTCCTAAATGCCAAGTAGGGGGTTGGAAAAAAGTTCCTCATGATGTACTTTCCCACGAGTGAGCTTATAGTGCTGGATTGAGTGAGAATTGTGATGCGTGTATAGCAGAAGCTGTAGGAGGCTAGCCTGGCTTAGAGTGGGTACCTGATGGTACATTCACCTTGTGCCAGGTCCAGTTATCCCTTATTAGCAGATTAGTAGTGTTCTAGCAGCTTAGGCTGATAGAGGTAGCTATCGCAGAGCAGCTGAGGCTGAACTAAGAGACATGCAAAGCTCATGCAATACCACTTATATCATATAGGTACTATATCATAAGAAACTCAATACTCAGAGGTACTAAAAATAAAGGTACTTTATTTTAGTGACAATGTGCCAAAAATATCTCAGAGGATATACTCCCTTAGGAGGTAAGTGAAATACACAAAATATACACACAAACCAAAATCAGGTAAGTAAACAGTTAGAAAAGTAGTGCAGACACTGTAGAATACAATATGATTCAATAGGCCCAGGGGAACACAAACCATATACTCTGAAAGTGGAATGCAAACCACAAATGGACCCCTAGGCTAGTGTAGTGTGTAGAGGGTTGCTGAGAGTGTAAGAAAACACTAAGGGTGTCCAAGATACCCCACCCCAAGACCCTGAAAAGTTGAAGTAAACTGATACTACTTCCCCAGAAACACACTAAACTTGTGATAGAGGATTCTGCAAAGACAACAACAGACTGCAAATCACTGAAAACAGATTCCTGGACCTGAGGACCTGCAAAGGAAGGGGATCAAGTCCAAGAGTCGTGAAGGTGTCCACGGGGGCAGGATCCCACTAAACCCCAAATGAAGGTGCAAAATGGCTGCCTCCAGATGGAAGAAGCTGAAGATTCTGCAACAACAAAAGGTGATAGGAACTTCTCCTTTGTGCAGAAAATGTACCACAGAGTGCTGGAGGGTACAGAGTTGTTTCTTTGGAGAAAGACCGCAAACAAGCCTTGCTAGCTGCAAAGGTTGCGGTTAAAGAAGAAGGGTGCTGCCCGGGCCCAGGAAGGACCAGAAGGTTGCCACTTGGGAGAGAAGATAAAGGGGGCCCTCGGCAATACAGTGAGTTCATGCACAAGAAGGCAGCCCCCACAGAAGTACTTGAACACGGGTTCAAGAAAACTGAGCAAGGCGGTCATCTCAACACTACAAAAGAGGGTCCCACAAAGCCGGTCATCAACTCAGTGAGTTGAGCAATGCAGGACTGAGTGCTGGGGACCTGGGCTAGGCAGTGCTTGAAGGATTCCTTGCAAAAGTGCACAGAAGCCCTAGCAACTGCAGTTCATGGGGTGCACAGGATTACTGTCTGGAGAGAGGAGGCAAGGACTTACCTCCTCCAAATTTGGACAGTTGGACCACTGGACAGTCTGGGTCACTTGGGTCCACTACCTGTGTTCCAGGGGCCAAGCTCGTCAGGATGAGAGGGGTCCCAGAGTACCATTGACGCTGAAGTTTGGTGCCTGCTGGAGCAGGGGGAAGATTCCGTTGACCCACAGGAGATTTCTTCGTGGCTTCCAGTGCAGGATGAAGTCAGGCAGCCCCCAAAGCAGGCACCACCAGGAAACAGTCGAGAAGGCCGGCAGGATTAGGCTCTACAATGTTGCTGGTAGTCTTCTTGCTACTTTTTTGCAGTTTTGCAGGCGTCCTGGAGCAGTCAGTGGTTGTTCCTTGGCAGAAGTCAAAGAGAGAGGTGCAGAGGCACTCTGGTGAATTCTTGCAGGTCATTATCTGAGGAAAAGCCCACGGGAGAGACCCTAAATAGCCCTCAGAGGAGGATTGGCCACCTAGTCAGGTAAGCACCTATCAGGAGGGGTCTCTGACGTCACCTGCTGGCACTTGCCACTCAGAGGCCTCCATTGGGCCCTCACACCTTTGGATTCAAGATGGCAGAGGCCTGGGGCACACTGGAGGAGCTCTGGGCACCACCCCTGGGGTAGTGATGGACAGGGGAGTGGTCACTCCCCTTTCCTTTGTCCAGTTTCCCACCAGAGCAGGGACTGGGGTTCCCTGAACCGGTGTAGACTGGTTTATGCAAGGAGGGCACCATCTGTGCCTTCAAAGCATTTCCAGAGGCTGGGGGAGGCTACTCCTCCCCAGCCCTTAACACCTATTTCCAAAGGGAGAGGGTGTAACACCCTCTCTCAGAGGAAATTTTTTGTTCTGCCTTCCTGGAACTGGGCTGCCCAGACCCCAGGAGGGCAGAACCCTGTCTGTGGGTTGGCAACAGCGGTAGCTCCAGAGAAAACCCCAGAGAGCTGGTTTGGCAGTACCCGGGGTCCATAGTGGAGCCCCGGGGATGCATGGGATTGGCACCCTAATACCAGATTTGGCATGGGGGGACAATTCCATGATCTTAGACATGTTACATGGCCATATTTGGAGTTACCATTGTGACGCTACATATAAGTATATACTTATATGTAGTGCACGTGTGTAATGGTTGTCCCCGCACTCACAAAGTCCGAGGAAATTGCCCTGAACTATGTTGGGGCACCTTGGCTAGTGCCAGGGTGCCCTCACACTTAGTAACGTTGCACCTAACCTTCACTAAGTGAAGGTTAGACATATAGGTGACTTATAAGTTACTTATGTGCAGTGTAAAATGGCTGTGAAAACGTGTGTGTTATTTCACTCAGGCTGCAGTGGCAGTCTTGTGTGAGATTTGTCTGAGATCCCTATGGGTGGCAAAAGAAATGCTGCAGCCATAGGCATCTCCTGGAACCCCAATACTCTGGGTACCTAGGTACAATATACTAGGGAATTATAAGGGTGTTGCAGTGTACCAATTAGAATTGGTGAAAATGGTCACTAGCCTATAGTGACAATTTTAAAGGCAGAGAGAGCATAAGCACTGAGGATCTGGTTAGCAGAGCCTCAGTGACACAGTTAGTCACTACACAGATACACACATTCAGGCCACAAACTATGAGCACTGGGGTCCTGGCTAGCAGGATCCCAGTTAGACAGGCAAAAACAAACTTACATACATGTGAAAAATGGGGGTAACATGCCAAGCAAGATGGTACTTTCCTACAAAACCCCCCCAAATGAGGGACAATAAGGCTAACCTTGCCCATATGAGTATTCATTGTCTAAGTGGAAATATCTGGAGAGTCCATCCGCATTGGCGTGGGTACTCCCAGGTCTATGTTCCACTGTATAGTCCATTCCCTGTAGGGAGATGGACCACCTCAACAATTTAGGGTTTTCACCTTTCATTTGTTTAAGCCATAATAGAGGTTTGTGGTCTGTCTGAACAATAAAGTGAGTACCAAACAGGTATGGTCTCAACTTTTTCAATGCCCAGACCACAGCAAAGGCCTCCCTCTCTATGGCAGGCCAACACTTTTCTCTAGGGGTCAACCTCCTGCTGATGAAAGGAACAGGTTGATCCTGGCCCTCAGTGTTAAGCTGTGATAGAACTGCCCCTACCCCTAATTCAGAAGCATCAGTCTAGACTATGAATTTTTTGGAGTAACAAGGGCTTTTTAGGACAGGTGCAGATCACATGGCCTGTTTGAGCTCATCAAAAGCCTTTTGACAGCTAGCTGTCCACAATACCTTTTTAGGCATCTTTTTGCTGGTGAGGTCATTAAGAGGGGCTGCAATGGAGCCATAGTTCTTAATAAACCTCCTATAGTACCCTGTGAGGCCTAGGAAGGCTCTCACCTGGGTTTGAGTTGTAGGGGGAGCCCATTCCATAATGGTCTGGATATTCCCCTGCAGTGGTGCAATCTGTTCCCCACCTACCAGGTGTCCCAGATAAACCACTTCCCCCTGCCCTATCTGGCACTTTGAAGCCTTGATAGTGAGGCCTGCCTTTTGCAGGGCCTCCAAAACTTTCGATAGGTGGACCAGGTGATCATCCCAGGTGGAGCTAAAGACAGCTATATCATCTAGATATGCTGCACTAAAAGCTTCCAATCCTTGCAGGACTGTGTTCACCAACCTCTGAAAAGTGGCAGGTGCATTTTTCAAACCAAAGTGCTTAACAGTGAACTGATAGTGCCCTCCAATGGTGAAAAATGCTGTTTTAGGTTTAGCATTTTCTGACAACTTAATTTGCCAATACCCTGCAGCTAAGTCAAAAGTGCTTAGATACGTGGCAGAAGCCAGTGTATCTATTAGCTCATCTGCCCTGGGTATAGGCTGAGCATCAGTTTTGGTTACTTGATTGAGACCTCTATAGTCAACACAAAACCTCATTTCCTTTTTACCATCTTTACTATGAGGTTTGGGGACAAGCACCACTGGGTTAGCCCATTGGCTTTCAGAAGGCTCAATTACTCCCAGATTCAACATTTGCTGTTCCTCTTGTTTTGTGCAATCTCTGACATGGTCAGGCTGCCTATAAATCTTACTTTTGACAGGCAAACTGTCTCCAGTGTCGATTGTGTACTCACACCTGGTAGTTGTACCTGGGATCAGTGAGAAGAGGTCAGAAAACTGATCTAAGAGATTTATGCAGTTGTCCTTCTGCTCAGCAGTAAGGCAATCTACAAGTACAACTCCCTCCACTAGGCCATTAGCTTCAGTGGTGGAGAAGAGGTCAGGGAGAAGGTCACTCTCTTCTTCCTGCCCCTCATCAGTTGCCATGAGCAGGGTTATGTCAGTTCTGTCATAATAAGGTTTTAGGCGATTGACATGGAGCACCCTAAGGGGACTCCTGGCAGTGCCCGGGTCTACCAAGTAGGTGACTTCACCTTTCTTTTCAACAATGAGATGGGATCCACTCCATTTGTCGTGGAGTGCTCCTGGGGCCACAGGCTCCAATACCCACACCTTCTGTCCTGGGTGGTACTGAATCAGGACCGCCTTCTGGTCATGCTATTGCTTTTGTGGCTCTTGGCTGGCCTGAAGGTTTTTACTGCCCTTTTTCATGTACTCAGCCATTCTGTATCTTAGGCCAAGTACATAATCCACAATGTCTGGCTTGGGAGCTTTTAAAGGTTGCTCCCAGCCCTCCTTCACAAGAGCAAGGGGACCTCTTACAGGGTGCCCACAGAGTAGTTCAAAGGGGCTAAAGCCCACTCCTTTTTGGGGTACCTCCCTATAAGCAAAAAGGAGGCATTGCAACAGGACATCCCATCTCCTCCTGAGTTTTTCAGGGAGTCCCATGATCATACCTTTAAGAGTTTTGTTAAAGCTCTCAACCAGACCATTTGTCTGTGGATGATAAGGAGTAGTGAACTTGTAAGTTACACCACACTCCTTCCACATAGCTTTGAGGTATGCAGACATGAAGTTACTACCTCTGACTGACACCACTTCCTTAGGCAAACCCACTCTGGAAAAGATTCCCGGGAGGGCTTTTGCCTTTGCAGGAGCTGTAGTGGTCCTTAGGGGTATAGCTTCAGGATACCTAGGGGCATGGTCTACTACCACAAGGATAAACCTATTGCCTGAAGCTGTTGGAGGCTCAAGGGGCCAACTATGTCAACCTCTACCCTCTCAAAGGGCACCCCAACTAGTCTGGCTGATGAAGGTTGTTACCCTGAAACCAGTCCCAGGATGCTTGTTTAACGTAGTTGGAGGACCTGACTTGGCAGTTCAGTTTGGCCTGTTCTCATGGAGAGCAGGGTCAAGACTGATTTGAATATGGGTGGGTCCAAACTGGAATGGCTTGGGTAACAAACAAGATTTAGGCCCAGACTTCTGTACTGGGGTGAATGTTTGACTTTCTTCAGTATTCCGTCCCTCACGTGTTCTTTTTGCATTTGTTGACCTAAGTAGGACGGGTGTGCCCAGACATGGGTTCCTTGCTCCCCATGCCACTGGAGTCAAACTAGTCTGGGTGATGAAGGGTGATACCTTGAAACTACTCCCAGGATGTTGGTTTCCAGTCCAGAGAAGACCTGGCTTGGCAGTTCAGGGTGGACCGTTCTCATGGGGAGGAAGGTCAAACTGATTTGCATATGGTTGGGTCCGAACTGGAATGTCATGGGTAGCAAAAAAACAATGGATTTAGGGTCAGATCTTTTTACTGGGGGTGAATGTTTGACATTGTTCAGCATTCTGTCCATTATTTGTTCTTTTTGCCTTTGCTTCCCTAAGTGGGAAGGGTATGCCCAGACGTGGGTTCCTTGCTCCCCCATGCCACTGGAGTCAAGCTAGGCTGGCTGATGAAGGGTGGTATTCTGAAACCAGTTCCTGGATGCTTGTTTCTAGTTCTTGAAAGAGTTGGCTTGGCAGTTCGGGCTAGACAGTTTTCATGGGGAGCAGGATCAAGACTGATTTGCATATGGGTGGGTCCAAACTGGAATGGCATGAGTAGCAAAAAAAACAATGGATTTAGACCCAGATCTCTGTACTGGGGGTGAATGTTTGACATTGTTCAGCATTCTGTTCTTCATTAGTTTTTTTTGCGTTTGTTATCCTAAGTGGGAAGGATATGCCCAGACATGGGTCCCTTGCTCCCCGTGCCACTGGAGTCAAGCTAGCCTGGCTGATGAAGGGTGATACCCTGAAACCAGTCCCAGGTTGCTTGTTTTCAGTCCAGGGACGACCTGGCTTGGCAGTTTGGACTGAACTGTTCCCATGGGGAACAGGGTCAAGACTGATTTGCATATGACTGGGTCCAAACTGGAATGGCATGGGTAGCAAAAAACAATGGATTTAGACCCAGATCTCTGTATTGAGGGTGAATGTTTGACATTGTTCAGCATTCCACCCATTACTTGTTCTTTTTGCACTTTTAGATAGTGACGATTTCTCTACACTTAAAACCATCTGTGTCTTACAACCTGTCACCCAGACAACCACAAGCACTGGACACTCAGTCACATCTGCATTAATCTGAATGGGTATTCCTGGGCTGGAAGGGTGGAGGGTCTGACACTTACATTTCAAAGGCCAGTGGCCTGCCCTCACACAATGGACTGCTAGCCCCCACTGGGACCCTGGCAGACAGTATTGGGCTGAAAGGGGAACTTGGGCACTTCAAAACTACTCTTTAAGTTTTTCTATCTACTCTCGAACCCAAGCACTCAGGAGCAACTGCGTCTACACAGAGGCGTCTTAAACATCCGTTCGGAGTGACTGCATACTGCCATGGTAGGAGCGTTAAACCACCTTTGTATGTCTGCCTTGCATGCGAGAGGTTGCGGGGTATTGAAGGGTGGCCCTCCCTCCTCCCAGCAGCCACTCCCTCCCTCCTTCCCATTTATGGCTGCCGCGGCGCGGTAACAGGAGCAACCCTTGACCCTGCTTCAGCAGGCAGGTCACTCCCCGCACTGCCGCCCCACGCCGCCTCCACTTTACCGATTGCATCTTTTTCTTTCTTTCGTTTAAAATCCCCTGCTGTTGCGTCCCCGCAGCCCCTCCCCCCTCCCCCACCTCCTCTCTGTCCGGTTTCTTCTTCTCTTTAATTCCCCTGCCGCTGCGTCCCCGCGGCCCCTTCACTCCCCCACCTCCTCTCTGTCTGGTTTCTTCTTCTCTTTAAATCCCCTGCTGCTGCGTCCCTGCGGCCCCTCCCCTCTCCCCCCATCTCCACTCTGTCCAGTTTCTTCTACTCTTTAAATCCCCTGCCGCTGCGTACCCGCGGCCCCTCTCCACCTCCTCTCTGTCTGGTTTCTTCTTCTCTTTAAATCTCCTGCCGCTGCGTCCCAGTGGCCCCCCCCCACCTCCACTTTGTCCGGTTTCTTCTTCTCTTTAAATCCCCTGCTGCTGATAATCCCTGTGGCCCCACCCTCCCCAGCCTTCCTATTCGCCCAGCCCTCCCTCCTCCCAGCTGCCACTCCCTCCCTCCTCCCCATTTATGGCAGCTGCGGCGCGGATGCGCAAGGGACACGTGCAGCAGGCACGCTGCTGGCGCGCCAAAGGCAAGCCCGTCTGTGCCCGTCCGTGCCAAGACCGCACCCAGCGCCAGTCCCCCTGTACCCCTCAGACAAATCTACTCCCCCCACTCAACCCAGGCCCTCGCCCCACCTGCACCCTTTCCAGCCCCACACACACCCTCATGGCCCCTTCACCTGCTACACCTGTCATTTCTCCTGCTCCTCACCCCACACACCACACATCAACCATAGCGACCCCCCAGCAAACAACAAACACAACACCCCCAGCGCAATACTCACCTGCTGCACACCACCCCACAACCAGAACACACTCCGCAACAACACCCTCATGCACCACACCAACACCACCCACCACAACCACCTCAACTGCCTGCTCCTCAAAACCCGCTCCCTTCACAAACATACCATAGACCTCTGGGACCTCATCACATCACACTCACCTGACATCGCCTGACATTGCCTTCCTCACGGAAACCTGGACCAACCACTCCTCGGAACCTGAGATAGCCATCGCCACCCCCAAAGGATACAAACTCCAAGGCAAAGACCGCCTCAACAGGCCAGGTGGTGGCATCGCCATCCTACACAGGGACACTATCAAACTCACCACCAGCTCCCAAGACACCATCGACAACACAGAACACATGCACTTCCTAATCCACATTAACAACAACTCCACCCTCAGAGGTACACTAATCTATAGACCACCAGGACCACGCCCGCCTTCTGCGACACCATCAGCTCGCACGCCCTCACCTCCACAGACTACATCCTCCTTGGTGATTTCAACTTTCACTTGGAGAACCTTCAAGACCACAACTCAACCTCCCTCATAGACAACCTCACCAACCTCGGACTCAAACAACTGGTCACCGCACCCACCCACTCAGCAGGACACACCCACACCACTGAACTAAACTGGACTGACTACCACTGCGTCCACTTCTCCTTCAACAAACCCCCCACATACCACCATCAAAACACCACACCCTACCGCATGTGGGACATGATCCCCACAGAACGCCTGAACTCCCAACTGGCTCACAACCTCCCCCCCACACCAACGACCCCAACGCAGGAGCACACAACCTCTCCAAATGGATCACTACCTGCGCAGACACGCTAGCCCCCCTCAGAAAATACATCGCCACCCGCAACATCAAGAACGACCCATGGCTCACCCCTGAACTCCAAGACTCCAAGCGCAAATGCCGCCAAGCGGAAAAAACATGGGGACAAGAACCCTCCACAACCAACTTCTCCACCCTCAAAACTTCCATTCGCACCCATCACCAACTCATACGCACCACCAAAAGAGATCACTACAAGACATGCCTTGACAACAACTCCTAAAACAGCAAAGAAGTCTTCACCATCATTAAAGAGCAAGCCAAACCCAAAGCAGCAACATAGACCCCCCCCACACACAGTCCCTATGTGACGCCCTCTCCAACCACTTCCACCACAAAATCCTGGACATCCACAACAGCTTCATAGCACACACACCCCTCACTCACCCAACTGAACCCCCACTCATGACCCCCCCACCACACTCACCACATGGGCCCCCACCACACACGAAGAAACCGAAAAAACCATGAACTCTATCCACTCCAGATCCCCCTCCAACCCCTGTCCTCATTGCATCTACAACAAAGCTAGCCAAACCATCGCCCCCATACTCCGTGACATAATCAACTCCTCTTTCGACTCCGCCACCTACTCAGACCCCTGGAAGCATGCAGAAATCAACACTCTCCTAAAAAAAAACAAAGCCGACCCAGAGGTCCTCTCCAACTATCGCCCCATCTCCCTCCTCCCTTTCTCCGCCAAGGTTTCAGAGAAACTAGTCAACTTCCGCCTACTCACTTTTTCAAAGAAAACAACACTCTTGACCCCTCACAATCTGGGTTCCGCAAGAACCACAGCACGGAAACCGCCCTCATTGCATGCACTGACGACATCAGGACCAAAGTCAACAAAGACGAGACTGTCGCACTCATCCTCCTAGACCTCTCCACGGCCTTTGACGCTGTCTGCCACCACACACTCCGCACACGCCTCCACAACACAGGAATTTGCCACAAAGCCTTAGACTGGCTCACCTCCTTCCTCACCGACCGGACCCAAAGAGTCCGCCTTCCACCTTTCCACTCCACCGCCACCAAGATCATCTGCGGAGTTCCCCAAGGGTCCTCCTACAGCCCCACACTCTTCAACATTTACATGATCCCCCTAGCCAACATCCTCCGACCACACGGAATCACTATCCTCTCCTACCTCTCCTACGCCAACTGGATGACAACTAACCACCTCAAGCTTAACTCCAACAAAACTGAGATCATCATCTTCGGCCCCAACAAAACCATATGGGACGACTCCTGGTGGCCCACCGCCCTAGGCCCCACACCCACGTCCGCAAACCACGCACGCAACCTCAGCCTCATCCTGGACCCCTCCCTCTCCATGACACAGCAAATCAATGCACTAACCTCCTCCTGCTTCCACACACTCTGCACTCTAAAAAAATCCTTCAAATGGATTCCACTAGAGACCAGGAAGACAGTCACCCATGCACTCATCAGCAGCAGACTAGACTACGGTAACACCCTCTTCGCCGACACCACACTCAACGTCAAACGCAAACTCCAGAGAATCCACAACACAGCTGCACGCCTCGTCCTTGGCCTCCCCCCCCCCACGAACGAATCTCACCACACCTCAAATCCCTTCACTGGCTCCCCATAGACAAGAGAATCACTTCCAAGATCCTCGTCCACGCACACACATTCCTCCACAACACCGGCCTGTCCTACCTCAACGAAAGAGTGAACTTCCACACTCCCACCTGCAACCTCCAATCAGCCGACCTCACACTAGCTACAGTCCCCCGCATTCAACGAACCACCACAGGAGGCAGGGCCTTCTCTTACCATGCCCCCACAACCTGGAACTACCTCCCCACCAACCTCCTCAAAACCAAAGACCTCCTACTCTTCAGAAAAACCTCAAGACATGGTTGTTCAAACAGTAACCCCGCCTCAGCCCCCACCTTCACAAGCGCCTTGAGACCCTCACGGGTGAGTAGCGCGTCCTATAAATCTTTTTGATTGATTGATTCAGTGACTCTTTGAAGTCTCCCCCACTTCAAAGGCATTTTTGGGTATGTAAACTGGGTCTGTGACCCTACCACCTAAGACACTTTTGGACCTACACCTGCGCCTTGTCAGAGGAGCTGCCTGGCTGCCAGAGGACTCATCTGGACTACTTTGCTGAGAAGGACTGCTGCCCTGCTATTGAATTGCTGCCCTGCTGGCCTCTGACTTTGCTGGAAGGACTCTGTCTTCCCCAAACATACTCTCCAAGGGTGTGGATTGAGCTTGCCTCCTGTTTCTGAAGTCTCAGAGTCAACAAAGACTTTGCCTCTTCAATAAATTCTGTGTGCATCAAAAACCAATGCAACACCCACAGGAATCGACGCAAAGCCTGAATTGCAACCAAGAAATTGCTGCACTGTGACCCGAATGATGCAGCCCGACTTCCTGACTGGAAATTCGATGCAGCGCCTACCTTGCAACGAAAAATTTGACCCATCACCTACCAGATTGACGCAGCACCTCTTCTTTCTTCCAGCACGTCAAGAATTTTCAATGCATCATCCCTGGATGTCAAAATATCCCCGCATTGCAGTGAGGAACCAATACTCTGCACCGAAAAACAACGCAAACTCCTTGCAGCGTGGAAAGAAACAATGCATCATCTTTGCCACATTGGAAAATCTGACACAACACCTTATTTTTCCATGCATCTCCTCCTCCGTGGTCTCCGTGCATCGTTATTTTTGACGCATACCAGGTACATTGTGTAACAAAGAGACAACTGTTTGTTTCTGAGGATTAAGACTCTTCTAAACCTTCTAAAAGTGATATTCCATATTGTGCGTTTTGGATCCTTGTCTTTTTTACTTTGTTTTATTCAGATAAATATTATCAATTTTTGTAAACCTGTGTGGTGGTTTTTGTGGTGTTTTCACTTTGTTACTGTATGATTATTGCACAGATACTTTACACATTGTCTTCTAAGTTAAGCCTGACTGCTCAGTGCCAAGCTACCAGAGGGTGGGTGCAGGATAATTTAGGTTGTGTTGTGACTTACCCTGACTAGGATTGTGGTCCCTACTTGGACAAAGGTGTATACCTCTCCCAACTAGACACCCCGGGCCATAGACAGAGAATGGGTAAAATCCTTTGATACATCTGGCCCCCCATTTCTAACAGGAATAAATTATATAATGGATAGGTTTCTTCAAAAACCTGGGTAAGTGGTGCTTACGGTGGCTGGTGTGATTGTATGACACAGGAGCTTCTAGAGTGATGTTGGATGTGCAAATAAGTTTTGTACGCTTAGCAATGATCCCATTATTCAGGAACAATTTATGGATTCTGAGGATGACAAAATGACTAATACTTTTATGTATTAGGAGACAAACACAGGGGATCTTGCTCCGTAACGAACAACGCCAGAATCTGCAGGTCTTGATTTGCATGCTCTGAACATGTACAAACTGAAACCAGGAGATCTAGTACTTATTGAAACAGGTATTGGTACACCGATTTCCCCAGAGCATGTTGGATTGATTTCTCCTCAATCTGGGCTGGCACCCAAGGGTATTCAGGTCTTAGCGGAAGTGATCGATGCAAACTACCAAGGTAACATTTTGGTAATTTTTATGAACAGAAGAGATGCTGATTTGATAATACAAACTGGAGATAGAAGTGCCCAAATTTTTATTGTTTCGGTGTATGGAAGAATAGTCACGAAGGTAACTGCCCCAGCCCTTCCTACCGTGCGTTGGGAGAAAGGTTCTGGCTCCACTGATGAAAGTCCTGGTGGTAGGGTGTGGGTAGAATCCTCAAATTGTCCCCTGAACCACCAGAAATCATAGTGAAGGGCAAAGACAACATTCCGTTAGTCATGAAACCAGGACAGGAAAAATGGGAACATGTACCAGCTGATAAATCTTATTTGAGAGAATAATCATACTCGTCTCTTTTACAGCTCCTACCATGCGGTGCCTTTGTGCTGACTGTGGTCAATGGAGTATTTTTGGATGTGTCTGAGTGTGGTTGGGAGGGACTGAAAGCCTCCTGCTCTGAAATAACTGACCGACAGTGCCGATCGACCCCTGCTGTACCTGCCAGAAAACATCTGGATCTCCCTAGAGCAAACTGTGCTTAACAGGGCGGATTTCTGCGTGATGAATATGAAAAGCACCACCAATGTAATTTTCACCTGCCTAGTTGCCATACCGACTCCTGCCAGTGTCTTTCTACAAATATTCAATAGTACCAATGCTGACGAGGCAGTGGAAGAAAGTGATGTATTAACTCATTTATATCTCTATGAGTATTGTCGGTTTTGCCAAAAAACTACAGCTGATATATGGAACAACCTAACATTCATCGTTGCTAACAATGCCACCTCAGGTGACAGTTGTTATAACCTAACATGTGGCACCAAAAATATTGTGAAGTTAGTTCAAATCCACCTCGAAGCAACAACGGTTCCCCCTCGAGAGATCCAATGGGAACAGCTGCGTCCTGCGCTTCACAATTAAATGCATTCACAGAAAACAGTGCTATTGCAACTGAAGATGGAAGAACCAGGGCAGGAAAGACCCCAGGGACATCCCATACGCCCAAACATCAACCAGTAGGATACATCGAAGTCCCAGGAGAAGGAAAAGAAAAAGTGAAAGTGTTGGTTCAGTGAGGAAGAGCACGACATCCTTGTCAGAGAGGTGGCGGAGCATCAAAACCAACTCTTCGTCACCTCCAAATTGCCAATTGGTAAGCGAGAGGCTATATGGCAGCAAATAGTGGACAAAATAAACAGTATGGCAGAGGTGAAGAGAACTGTCACTGAGTTTACAAAGCGCTGGCATGATTGTAAGCGCAGAAATTAGGAGAAATTGGCCTGGAACAGAAAGGCAGCACTGCAGACTGGAGGTGGAAGTCCTGTACCACAGGAAGACCTGAATGAGATGGAGGAGATGGTTGGAGCGGTCATCCCAGAAGAGCTGGTCACATGACATGACTCCAAGGACAGGACAGCGCAGACTACCAGGAAAAACACAAATGCAGGGTAAGTTGCATGGGGGATGTAACTGCAATTCCACAAATGCCACAAGTGGGGGCACATAGGAACACTCAATGCATGCTACAGGATTGCATTGGGACACATTGGCCCTTAATCAAGATGCCCCATCCCCACACAAGCAACACATGTACACATGCCTTGGTTGTGCTATGCATTCCCAACATATACACAACATGGACATACACCAATCACCAGGGCTATACTACAACATGCATATATGCAGCACAGTGGCTGGAAGGGATGTACAGTTACTGTGTCTGTGGCTGTGTCATCACAATACCCATTGTTTATTGTCAAAGCTCCTGTACCCACACAACTTAGACATCTGGGGCTAGCACAGAATCAATACCATTCCTGGGGTGGTGTCAGGGTGGTGTATCTGACCAAAATGCTCCCCTACCTCCTTGTCACATAGACTTAGCATATATATGCTGCATCTTGCAGCACACATTGAAATGCCACCTTAGCTAATATGACTTATACTTGTGTAGGAAGGGACACCTCCCTGCACATAAACAATTCATCCCCTAAAGGCAGCCACTCCTTCCGCATGCAGCAACAATGCCTTTGTCAGTGCAGGGAGAACACATCTGTGCAGGTGCAGGGGGAATTGCAGGGCTGTCCCATATCCTAGGAAACATGGCACTTCCCTGCATAGCTAAACTGGTGCAGGGTTGACCTACACATATTGATGCTGATCTGAACTGTGCCTCTAGAGGTAAATCAGAACTAAAGCATGCAACCTGTGGAACACAACACATACATGATAATGCTACAATAACTCTGACACAACAATTTTTCCCACGTGGGAATGGAGAAACAATAAAAAATATACAACATATGGCATATGTCTTTGAACATGATGGTGCCCATCGTGATAGAGGCGGGCGGTGAATGCTACCCAGAAAAGTCCAGTGTTGGTCAGACCACCAGTGTCGTATACCCTCTGCAGTAGGCATTACGAGCTCCCACTGAGACAGTGGCTAGAAATCCTATTTCCGCCTGACAGCTCTCTGTGAAAGTGGGCACAAGATTGTTGCTGGATCGTGATGCAGCCAGCACCAATGTTGGGGTACATTGGGTGTGACAGCACATGCTGCGCTTCTCACTGCCTGTGAACCAGACAGTGGAAAGAACAAAGGGGCTGCTCATGGGGCCCCTGCACTGCCCATGCCAGGTGCATCGGCAGTGCAGGGGCACCAAGGAGCAATCCCCACCCCATTACCACCAAACTTTGAATGGCTGTTGGACCCCAATGCAAAGGCTGGTAGAAAAGTAGCATCATAATCTGGGGGCCTGTGCTGATTGTAGTGCTGCCTTGGTGTTATAAGACCAGTGGCATCGCCAGAACGTTTTCTGGCAGCAACCTGCCAGGGCAAGGCCATTGGACAGTGGGGCTGTCACCATGGTCCTAATATAAAGGTTTGACCATCCCTGTTGGCGGTAGACAGATCGCCACTGCAAGTCTGGCGGTCATAGGTCTGCCAGAACAGTAATACAAGTATCTGCAATCTCTCCATCAAACTAGCAAGAGGGCTTAATCAAAGTGGAAATGAAGGTGGTAGGCTCTGTTCAAACTTGGTGGGATCATGCATGGAAATTACAAAACACAGTTTACATCAGGAATCATACCCATACCAGCCAGCCCTGTGTCCACCTGTGTGCCAGTGGTAAAAAATTGCTGTTCTGCTCCAACGTCCACCCTTTGCACCATATTGCAAGGATGGCTGAGTTGAGGGTGAGATTATTGTGTAAGAAGTAACACATTCCTACACAACTACACACTGAAATGGCAATCTGCCAAATCAGTGGTCTCCAAACTTTCTAATGCCGTGCCCCCCCAGTTGCAAAAATAAAAATCATTGGGCCCCCCTCAGGATTTATCACAGTTATTTTATAAAGATGGCAATTTTTAAATATGTCTAGACCTATTTAAACATTGCAGTTCAGTACTGTTACCTTTTAAAAAATGCAATAACATGCTTCTGCTTAAAACAAAGGCCTGTTATCTGTGTAATGTTGCTTTTGGCCAGAGTCTGGCACCCCCCATAGGATCACTTGAGGCCCCCCAAGGGGGGCCCGCCCCCCCCAGTTTGAAGACCTCTGTGCTAGATCCACATGTGCTGTCAAATGCGACACACAAAGACAAAGCAAAACATGAGGAGTAATCAAAGTATACTTCATCACTGTCCCTTGCTAATGCCATGCCTGGGCTGGTGTAAGACATTGGCGCAGCCTCAGGTGTACAACAACACATAAATCTGGGGCAGTGCCAAAATGCAATGGGTGTTGGTGTGGGCTGCCCACAGCAACAGACAGTGCACGCCCCTTTCTTACAAAGACACTGGCAGGAGTCGGTATGGGAAAGGGCCGTATTGGCAAGGTGGTGTCAAGCCACAATAAGTGGCTTAATGTCACCTTGTATATACGACGCAGCTCACACAGACATTGGTTTATACTCAATTGGTTTATTTATTCTACTTGTAAGACCCCAGTAAAGTGCTCTACATGTGCCAAGGGCCCGTAGATTAAATGCTACTAGTGGGCCTGCAGCACTGATTGTGCCACCCACCTAAGTAGCCTCCTAACCGTGCCTCAAGCCTGCCATTGCAAGGCCTGTGTGTGCAGTTTCACTGCCACTTCGACTTGGCATTCAAAAGTACTTGCCAAGCCTTAAGCTCCCCTTTTTCTACATACAAGTCACCCCAAAGGTAGTCCCTAGGTAACCCCTAGGGCAGGGTGCTATTTAGATAAAAGGGAGTACATGTACCTGTGCAGTTTCTATGTCCTGGTAGTGTAAAACTCTTACATTTGTGTTTACACTGCTGTGAGGCCTGCCCCTTTCATAGGCTAACATCAGGGCTATCCTCATATTCTGTTTGAGTGGTATATTCTGATCTGAAAGGAGTAACAAGGTCATATTTAATATGGTAAGAAAGGTAATACAAAATCCTGCTGACGTGTGAAGTTGGATTTAATATTACTATAGCAGAAATGCCACTTTTAGAAAGTGAGCATTTCTCTGCACTTAAATCCTTCTGTGCTTTACAATCCACGTCTGGCTGGGTTAGTTGACAGCTCCCTTGTGCATTCCACTCAGACAAACGCTAAAAACAGGATACTCAGTCACAACTGCACACATCTGCATGCTAAATGGGTCTTCGTGGGCTGGGAGGGTGGAGGGCCTGACACTTACATGTCAATGGACAGTAGACTGCCCTCACACAATGGACTGCCACACCCCCTACTGGGACCCTGGCAGACAGGATGGAACTGAAAGGGGACCTTGTGCACTTCTAAGCCACTCTTCGAAGTCTCCCCCACTTCAAAGGCACATTTGGGTATTCAAGCAGGGTCCCTGACCCTACCAACTCAGACACTTCTGGACAAGATACCACTGGAGAAGAATCCCTGAACCAGAATCTGAAACCTGCCAAGAGGAACTGCCTGGCTGCCCAAAGGACTCCCTTTATTGTTTTTCTGCAAAGGACTGATGCCCTTCTGTTGCCCTTCTGTCGTGCTGCCCTCTCGCTCTGCTGAGAAGTGCTCTCCAAAGACTTGCAAAAGAACTCCCTGTGTGGTGATAATTCGACGCACAGCCTGCAAGAAACGACGCACAGCCTGCTTCGTGGTGAGAAAATCACCACACGCTGAACCGGAACAACGAATCCTGGCTCCCCGAAGTGGAGATCGATGCAGCACCAGCGTCATGACCGGAACTTCGACGCACAGCCCACGGAATCGACGCAAAGCAGAGCCAGAATGATGCAGCCCAACTTCCTGAGAGGAATTGACACAAGTGCCAGCCATGCTGCAGAAATTTCCACATATCGTCCACTGGATTGACACAGCTCCTGTGACTTCCTCCTGCACGCCCAGGATTTCAACGCATCGTCACCAGAGTGTCCGAAAACCCCTCAACCTGAAGAGGATCCAGGTCAGCGCACAGGAAACCGATGCAAAGCCTTCCCTGTATGAAAACTCAACGATGCATCGTCTGTGTGCGTCAGAAAAAATGACGTACACCTCCTCTTTTTCCACACATCTCCTCATCTGCAGCCCCTTGCAGAGAATTTGAATGCAAACCAGGTACTTTGTTCTTGCAGGAGACATTTGTTGCTTTCTAAAGACTAAAGACTTCTTTTATCATTTCCTACAGTGATAACGCAGTGTACTTATCAAATCTTGATCGTTTTGACCTGCATTTAACCAGATAAATATTATATATTTTTCTAAACACTGTGTGGTGTATTTGTGTGGTGTTATACTGGGTTATTGCATGATTTATTGCACAAATACTTTACACATTGCCTTTTAAGTTAAGCCTGACTGCTCAGTGCCAAGCTACCAGAGGGTGGGCACAGGATAATTTGGATTGTGTGTGACTTACCCTGACTAGAGTGAGGGTCCTTGCTTGGACAGGGGGTAACCTGACTGCCAACCAAAGACCCCATTTCTAACACTCAACCTCCGCAACAAAATAAATGATGTTCCATGTCAACTGCCACAACAATGAAAGATTGATTCTATACTATCTCATTGCAGAGGGTGATGGTTTACCTCCTGTCAACTTGCCTGTCCTGGACTTTCAAGATGACATGAATGACCAGCTGCCAACCATCAATCAACAGACTCTCCTGGATGTCCTAGGATCCCTCCAGACATTACCTCCAGTTGCAAGGAGAACACACAGCATTGTGGGGTCTCCATGATAACCACCCAGCTACCAACAGACAACACCAGCCAGTCCATATACAGCCCTGGACTCCGAGGACCCAGAGAACAGCTTTCAGAGGACAGTGGTAGGAGTCCAGCAGGAGCTGGCCAAGCAGGTGCTGGTATGGATGGAGACCATGGCAGGCAGCCTAAAGGGAGTGTGAACGTGCCTCATGAGAGGCAATGAAAACACAGGTCTCATCTGAGGTACACACTCTCCACTGCGTGGACTACAGCAGTCTCTGGCAGACAAAGCTGCTGCCATGAGGGAGAGGCCACAACAACTGCCCGCCCTAACTGGCAACAACATGACAGACAACAGGCTGGAGTCCATTCACCAGGAAGTGGCCTTCCTCAGGGAATACATGACTGCCTACCATTGCGATGTTGCAGCTATTTTGAAAAATCAGTAGTTCCTCCTTGCTCCATGATGCCTTATGTCATACAACAAATGGCAGCTGCTGGAAGGTTGAAATCCGCATCTGTATCTCCTGAAGTGTTTGTGGCTCCCTCTACCTCTACAACAAAACCACCAGTGGGATAGGAGGCACCACACAAATCAGAGGATGAAGATGTGGAAGACATTACTTTCAGTAGGAAATGTACCCGGTAGCACCAGTCTGTGCCACATGGACAATTATTCCTTAGTTCTGGGCTTAAGATCATGCCAGTGTTGTCACAGTTGGAAATGTGCTCTCTTCAACCACCCACTGTTGACTTGCCTTCTATGGACTGTCATTGTCTCACACATACCAATTGGCAATTTTTGTTCCTCCTCACTATTCGACACTGCTCCAAAGTATGTCTCATGACCTGTCCCTTTACCCTGGAATCTGATTGTGTTACAAATCTATCAACTTCACAAATTGGGTCTCAGACCTGGACATTGTATATGTTTCACTTCAACACTTCCACCTATAATTAGAACACCTTGTACACATTTACTGTGTCTACTGTTTCTGTGATCCATCTACTCAGCTAAATGATTGTATTGTGTGAATCTTTCAATGATTGCAGAATAGCATTACACGTGTGCAGAACTGTGGGGCACAAAGCTACACACAAGGATCCTAACATGACAGATGTGCATGTTGGTGTTGTCTAATAGAAGCAATTCACTGAGTGCAAAGAAAATAGGATACATATATCATTTCCTCATGACTGATGGCAGGTATGGCTGAGAACATAGTCAATGTCAAAATAGACAGCTGTGATTACCAGAACAACTCATTGGTGTGGTACAGCGGTAGGTAACCTGATCAGTGATGGCCACCTGTCACTACTGCACGATAGAGTTCCAGGTGTGCTTGTTATCAGATTTGTCACCGTTCCAAACATTGTAACTACAGGACCCCAACAATGACAGCTGAAGTTCCACGTGTGCCTGTCCAAGACAAAGTAAACATGGACACAATGAATGGTCGGTACACTGGATCGCAGATGCGTGGACCAGTGGGTGTGATGTTGTAGCCAATGTGACAGTTCCTTCCTCAATAGGGGAAGCACATGGTAACTCAGAGATTTAAAGACAGGAAGGATTCCCTTGCCCATTCCACCAATTTGCCCAGTGCACTCATGGGAAGACCCCGATACTCATGCAACTTACACAAAATGTACGCAATTATTGACAAAATGTATTAAATAACCAAATACCTTTAAACAACCTAAAAACCTACCCTATCCTAAACTAACCTATCCTAACTATACTTATCAAACAACTACATCTACCTAATCTATGCTAAACTTATCTAACACATGTAACACCTCACTCTAAACATCCTCCTCCCACCCTCTTAAGAAACACAATACAAATAGGACAACAATCACTAAAACTACACATGTACTAACTATCCTATGGCCTAAACAAATATATATATTTTTTCATATATTTTTTAAACAAATACCCCAACATGATCCACCACCCAACCCCCAACAATAAAAATTGAATGATGAGAAACACAAAGCCCCCTACTATAGCCAACCTAACTAATGGCTACCTTATACTAACCTAACACTAACTAGCTAAAACCCAACTCAAATTTGATAAATACATTAAAAGGGAGGGGAAGGAACTGTGAGGTAGTCCAAAACAGTTGAAGTTCATTTTAATGCCTTCTTCAGTTTCTTCTTAATGTACTTTAACATCCAACGATTGTCCGCAGATTCCTCCTCCAACTTATCAAGTCTCAGCATTATTCGATCCATGTCCCTCCTTAGGTCCTGCTCAAATTGGGTGGGTACACCAGCAGCTGGTGGCAAAACTTGGGCCTGTGTGGAGACGGGTTGAGCTGCAGTTGAAGTGGGAGATACTCCTCTGCCCGCCTGCATCCCTGAGGTGCTTGCTCCTGTTCCTTGCTTGTGGCCTTTGTGGGTCCCCCATGTGCAAATGCACAACATTTCCCAAATGTCTTGTCTTACTGGAAACGCTGGGCCACCTTGTGGTATCCCGCTTGTACGATGTGGCGGTAACGCTCAGCCCTCTGCAGAAAATTGCGCCTCTCATCATTTGTCATGTTGGCTGCTGAAATATGAGGACAAGCAAGCATCAGTAAAAGCTTCGGGTGAAGTATGAACCGAAATGCAAAATATTCTACAACATACATCCCTCAACAGTGACTTCCTTCTCATCTGTGTCTATTTCCAACCATACATCATCAGTATCATATAGATGTCAGTGGGAAGGGCCCAGACCTGATGGAAAAAAAGAACCATGATCAACATTTGTGTCTTACAACTTGTGAGGATCATGTGCCTATACAAGTCTGGATTTAATGTTTCCCTGGGCATAAGGGCATGCAATCCATCATCTCAATACCTCTAGTGATACATCAAGGCATGAGCACCCATTATGGAGTCAAGTTGTGGCCCATATGATAGGAGGGCTGCTGACTATCAACATGCTATTCTAAGGTTGTGGAAATCAACAATCATGTATCCTGGTCTAAGACCAGGCCTGAGCATATGTCACAAGGATATACGCCATTTCCCATGATGTGCCCACATGTACAACTGATGCAATGTTGGCAAAAAAAAGATTGTCCAAAGCCTGAGATGCACATCACAGTTGTCAACTCATTACAAAACTGAAGCCCCCTACCATGTGCTATGTAGTCCTTCGTGTGTTCAATGACACACACATGATAGCTGTTTGGATGCCCTTAAGCCCACAATGGTAATGGCACAGAATGGGGTACTGCAACTGTACCCTGAAACATGTGACATCATTGGCACATGCATGTCAGACATCCTTAAAGTACCAGTAACACACTCAGCATGAACATCATATGCATATGTGATGTGACCTACATCAGTCTCAATTGTCATGGTGGCAGGACCATGTTGTGAAAACTGCAGACATCTGTTGTGGGAGAATCATAGACATTTCCCACACACATATGGGGTGGAGTTGTCCACAACCGGTGTACTCTACGGACTGTTGTTCAGGATATTACAGCTCCTTGCTGTACTCCTAACACATAACATCTGAAGGTACTGAGGCACCTGTGGTGCCTGTTTCTCCTACATGATCCCCCTAGAGACTACTGCAGATTGAACCCACATCTGTACCATCTTGTCAATAAGAGTAGACTGCGTCTGGCACATATTGCTGACAATGGTACGGTGACAAAGTGGTTGTCAACAGGTATGCTATGTACATCTGCAGGTGCCCTGTGACCTATAATGGTAGACGTCAATGAATATGGGGTCAGCCATTACTATTCCTATTACACACAATTCCATGCCAGCACATGTTGGCCCTTGTACTACATGCAAGCCATTCTCATTGCACAACATCCCAACATACATTATGTCACCATCTATCCCCCTATGCTATCTGTTCATTGGTCAGGTAAAATCATCTGTCATTGCATTCCACACTTCTGACTGACTCACACCAAACCCTGGATTTGCTCACACGACGTACAATATGACACTTACTGGATGCATTGGGGTCTTCAAATGTCGCCACCACTCCAATTGTGTAGGAGGAAGTCCAGCTGTAAGACATGAATGGAAAACATTGCTTAGTGTAAATGCTAAGTAGTCGTCAAAGGACAACATTGTTCAGTGTACACTTGTTAGGCTGAGTGAGGAGGTGATCCTACTGGTGGATCAGAGTAACTGACAAACAACTATCATCACTCAATCACACATACTCTCAGAGAAGGTAGAACCAGGCACCTATAAACCATCACTGTCTCTGTCACTCCTGTGGTGCTTCTCACTGCACCACTCAGAAAAGGCATTGTCATGCAGCTGTCTGTTACCACAACACCTCCATGACCATATGGGGCTGCTTGAGAATGTATATACCATCTGAGAGGCATGCAATGGTTGTTGCAGTGGCCCATTGCAACACCCAAAGCATTTCAGCCTGCATCAGGTGTTGTATACATCTATATCATTGTCACAGCAAACTGACAAACTACTAGCCTGAGGTTGTGTGCATATTCCAAGGTGTTGAGGAATGGCATTATGCATCCTTCTTTGAAGCACGTAAAAAATGTGTGCCATCACAAGGCACACACTTTTCAAATTTCCATGTGAGTTTTAGCATGTTAATTTGGTGTACCTACCTGCACCGTTACTGAAGTAAATCATGGATGTATGGCCAATAGTGTGTGCTCTGCATTGTTGCCAATATTAGTCCAATGAGGCATAGGCATACGGCTCAACACAGACACACTTGCTCAGTGGTCAAAGGATGCATCTGGAGGTGCAGGTTAGTGAGGGATGTGCCAGTGATGGAGCGATGCAGTGCAGCCTCGTACTGTCAGTGAGAAGCAGTATGCCGGTGGAACAGACACTGCACATGTGTGTGGTTTGTGAGATTGAATAGGCTGTCTGTGATACACAATGAACTGGAAAATGGAGCTGCTAGAGGTCTGGAGACAGTGCATGGAAAAGCTGCTTTCCATGGCCTTGGCTTCTGACACAAAGGGGCAGAGTTATGGAAAGTGGCACTGCACCGAGTGCAGTGACACTTTCCCTGCACCCCTCAGCACCCCCTACCACCACCATGTGGGCGCTGTGTATAAAATACGATGCACCATGGCAAAGGGTAGGGGACAATAGCATAATTTTCATTATTCTATTGATTTACTCTGCAGGAGTAGCCCCAACATATTGGTGCTACTCCTACAGAGAACATAGGGGCTCATGCTAAATTGTGGACGCCCCTTTTTAACGCCAGCTGTAAGCAGGCATTAAAAGTGCCGTACAAATTGGTGTAAGGAAGTATCAAAGATTTCCTTGTGCTATATATTCGGCCCCCTAACAGGGGAACGACCCCTTTGCATACATTATGCCTGGCACAGCCATAAAGGAGTGCAAAGGGTTACAGAGTGGCACAATGCATCCATTGGGCACTCTGTAAATACGGCGCGGCAATGTTGCCCTTGTTGGGCCACATTAATGTCAAAACACTAATGACTTAAATGTGGCTTAAGGTGGCACTAGGGAATCATAAATACGCCCCAAAGTGTCCAATAGGATTATAGTGGTGAAGCACCAATTGCATCCATTCTATCCTTGTGCCCTCAGTGTGCCCCTTACTCACCACCATGTGTGTGTGTTGTCAGATATGAGTCACAGCATGATGCCGGTGTGGTCCAACATCATCTGTTCATGTGAAGGTCAATGCTGCACTCAGCAGGAGATGCAACAGATCATCACAACTTATTCTGGGTACATGGAGGCCCTTCTAATACATTTACATGCCCATATATCACACCTACTCTCAGCAGCTGTTCAGCGTTATTGGAAGTTAAAAATAGGGAATAATCTTCAGACTCAGAGGAATGTACTTTGGCCTTCCAAATTGGTTTGGGATCACATGTTCATGCCTGTTGCATGGCACAGGCATCATTTGTAGCTGCTCATTACCAAGTTACACTATGCATGTATCACAACACGTTGTGATGGTTGTGCATGGTTAATGATATATCTGTCCTGCATTAGCTTATTTGCTGTGCATTTGAACTTCAGGCCTAAAGTGGTGCAGAGTCTCTTCATAAAGGTTGCATACAACATCTTCACAATCATTGTATGCAGCACTCAAACTGATCGGCAACTGTAATGCACATGCAAACAAATGGAGATGTATCCAATGGCAGACATACCAAACGTTTCACCGATCACAACACCCAAATGGTCAAGCAGATCCTGCTCCCTTGACACCAGATCTGCCAAATGATGCTTTATCTGGTTTTCATTCCATCCAGTGGTGGAGCAACTTGCCCCACTGCACCCGCCTTGCCTCTGTGGGGTGGCCGAGGATCACCCAGCCACCCAATTCCAGCATCAGGGGGAGGTAGTGTGCCACCAGACAGATGGACCCTCCCAGCTCATTAGCAGACATCCTTCTCATCCTCCCTTTCCCAGACATTCCCCTAATAAAATAAAGATAAAGGAAACTTAATCCTCCAACTTACCCAAACTACCCCAACAACTAAGCTTCCCCAGACAAACACCCCACAATACAGTGGCAAATACAATACAATCACTACACAAAATAAAACAAATTAGGCAAAATGTACACAAGATACACAGGACACAGCACAATGGACACTACAATGACTCCAAACACTCCACAAATCCACCAGCACCTCACCAACACAACCACACACAGTCACAGGGGAACAGACTGTGAAGTGAAAGTGAAACTACACCCACTGCACTATGTTTGCAGGCAGGATGATACATTCCTGGGTGTGGGTGTCACGTTTTTCAGTCAAGCGTCTTTTTTTGCCGCATTGGGTTCATGCATCGTTTTTATTGATGCATGACGGTCATGTATCAATTTTTTGGGACACATGATGGTCATGCATTAATTATATTTTGATGCATGACAGTCATGCATTGATTTTTCAGCATGGTGCACTGGAAGTAGTGTGAACGTTATTTTGCCGCTCAGGGCCCAGACCTCTTTTTCTTCCTGTTGAAGTGTTGTGTTAATGCATTTGCGTCACTTTTGTTTGACTCATGTCAGATTTGCGTCACTTTTTGCATTGTAGGCCTTGATAACACTCTGATTGAATTAATATATTATATGGTCTGTGCTACAATGTGGTACATGCGGTATGGCTACATGTTCAAGTCTATGCTGTAAATCATTACAGTGACATTGGTATGTTCAAACAATAAGTGTGTTGATGAGTCAGCTGCATGAAATCACTCATACTATGTGCATATCTGCCTGTATACCGACACTGGGTCCACATGTGTGCAATGTGTGTGTATTTGTGTAGGGATCATAATTATTAGGTGGACCACATAGTTATGCCTGTAACAAAATATTTACACATACCTATAACAGGATATATCTTATGTACTGTCTCCAAACCATGCTAAGACACATGTCACCCATTACATTTTGGAATATGCAGTGGACTTGGACTGCATTGACATCACGTATCCACTGGCAAGTCATGTGTGCATGTGTGTTGATTCTGTGGTTTTATTTCATGTTGCTCGGCTACACATGTGCCATGTGGTTCACCGTGCATCTTAGTTGCTGGAGATGTTCTGAACACCTGTGTTAGCGATTTATGGTATATGTTGTGTGTGTAAAGACATGTGTTGTGTAATTTCTGTTACACCTGACAACATTGGTGTGTCGAGGTAATGTGCAAGTTCACATTAGAATCTTCCTGCATAGACAGAAGTTGGCATTTTACTATTGCATGTGTACTCATATCACTGCCACCTATATTTCTGTATGCCAGCACACATTTGATGAATATTGTTTACTGTCACAGGTCTTGTGATACCTAGGGCATCATTGTTGTGCTAGGTTGTCATTTGTACTGACTCCATACACATTACCATTCCTACGCCATAATTGTGGTACATGTGTGTAGAGATATGTGGTGTATGTGTGCCAGCCTCCAAATGGGCACTCAGATTGGTCATCATCATCTTTATCATGATTGTCACATACTATGCCGTACCACTGTGTAGCAGTGTTGCAGTGTGGCATAGATGGCTGGCCTACTCATCATCATCACTGTGTAAGTATGTGTGGCAACACAAACCCATGGTAGCATGTGAAGGGGCAGGCTAACGATGCTCCACTTTACTCTGTCCTCTGTGAACATGCATCAGGCACCTGACAATGTCATACATTAATGTAGTCAGAGCAGTGGTGTGTGGGTTTATGAGCTGGGATCTCGACCATTAATGATTGCTATCCAGCAGCCAACGCACACTCCCTCATAGTTTTAAACATGCACAAATGTGGTCATACAGACCAGGATGTAATGATTTCTTATGTGGTACTTGATGTCAGCATTCCCCTCTCAGGTAGAGAGCTTGGATGCGTGCACATGTGGGACATGTCTCATTATTTGAAGTCCTTAGTTGGTTCCATGTGCAGCTTGTTTAGGAGTTGAATGACTGTTGTGACTTCAATGTTGGACAGCTGGCATGATACATATGGTGTTGTCTGTGACTTCCTCCTGTCATGGTGGCATGTGATGGCAAAATACCATAGTATGCTAGTGCCAAATATATCTGGGTCATGTACGTACCTGACCACACTCCTTGTACATTTATGAAAGTCAGACATGTAGACATTGATGTGTTGCACTGTCTGTTTTGGAGTATGTCTGTTCATTATCCTCTTTTTTCAGCCATTACTGTTAAGATATGTATTGTGTCCTCCATTGCTCCCAGTCTTTTGGGTGCTAGCTCTTTGTACCCATCTTCTACAGCAACATTGTCTGTTCATATGGGGACAGTACCCAACATGTGACTTGTGTCATGTGGAGATATACCCTTCTCCTACTACTAGCAACTTGCTAGTTACCCTCCCATTGCCGGTATTAGTGAGATGTCATGAGTGCCACGCACACACAACATTACAGATGCCACATCACTTGTGTTGTCTCCAAGTGACATGGGCGGTGATTCTAACCGCGGCGGGCGGCGGTCGCCGCCCGCCATGCGGTTACCGCCAAATGACCGCACCGCGGTCACAAGACCGCAGCGGCCATTCTGGCTTTCCCGCTGTGCTGGCGGGCGACCGCCAAAAGGCCGCCCGCCAGCACAGCGGGAAAGACCCAGCAACGATGAAGCCGGCTCTGAATGGAGCCGGCGGAGTTGCTGGAGTGCGACGGGTGCAGTAGCACCCGTCGCGAATTTCAGTGTCTGCTAGGCAGACACTGAAATTCTTTTTGGGGCCCTCTTACGGGGGCCCCTGCGGCACCCCCTACCACCATCCTGTTCCTGGCGGGAGACCCGCCAGGAACAGGATGGCGGTAGGGGGTGTCAGAATCCCCATGGCAGCGGAGCTCGCTCCGCCGCCATGGAGGATTCTCACGGGCAGCGGAAAGTCGGCGGTACACCGCCGACTTTCCGTTTCTGGCCGCGGCTGATCCGCCGCGGTCAGAATGCCCAGCGGTGCACCGCCAGCCTGTTGGCGGTGCTACCGCGGTCATTCGCCCTGGCGGTTTTTACCGCCAGGGTTAGAATGACCCCCATGGTGTGTTGTATTTGCAAGTATCTGTGGGTATCTCTGAACTCTCCATCCACATCCTCCTTTGAACATGGGTATGCAATACTTTCTGCATGCCACAACGTAGCTAACTTTTACCATGATTGAATGATGTTGAGATGTGAAATCATCTCAGTGCTGTGGAATCTTTTGCCAAATGCTACCTATATGGATTGGTCGACTCGCACTCAGTTTGATGTTGGGTCTCCAACAGTAATGATCAATGCTGGACATATTACTGCATGTCACACCTGAGTCTGATGTTGGACTCCAAAACGTTTATGGGCTAATTGGTAACAATTAGTACCATGCAATTGATCTGTCATGTGAGTGATGATGAGTGGTGTGTATTGCTATGTAATGTGTGATGTTGTGATACAGAGCATACTAGGTGAACATGCAGACACAGGTCAAGCATTGTGGATAATGGCATACCTATTGCTACCTGGGACAGACACCCATATATCTGTCATCATATTTTTGTCAGTATTAGCAGTAGGCATGTGTGAAGACAGTTGATTTGTGTGATAGGTGTGCAGCTTATGTACAGTGTGACACTGCCTACATTCCACCAAGGCTATCATTTTGTTGATGCATTGTCCCATTAAATTAATAGAGCCTGGATATCTGTAATGTGTTTGTAGAGGGATTCTACACCCATCGCTGCTTAATATGTCTGGCAACTCATTGCTCATTCCCCAGCCAAAGTGTGTGTGCCATACGTGAGGTAAAGTCCACCATGTTTCAGGGTTGTGCCCAATGGCCGTGGCAGAACCTAATTCCATGGATACACTGTGCAGGCTCTGCTTCACACATTGATTACAATCCCTGGGCAAATACTGAAGGAGCATAGTTACCTATGATGTCCCCCCTTGTCACACATGTACTGTGCAGGCAAAGCTACAATCAAACTGAGTAGTGACAGTGTTCAGTTCCAACATAACTTAACCACCATTTCTTGACAGCCCCTATATTATGTGTGATCCCTTGCAAACATCCTGTTAGGCATGGTGTTGTAGTGGGGTATGGGCTATGAACTGCCCCCTTGCCCACATGATGGCACAATATATGTAGTGCTGCATGGACCTCGGTCTTCAGAAATCACATGCCAATGAGTAGCGTTTCACAGATATGTGAGATGGGGTCAGTAGAACCTCCTACATCACATTGGGTGTTGCTACCATACTTGGTAATTTTTGTGTTTCTCAGAAGCTCCCTGAGGTTAGAGTCACATTCCAATTATATTTGTAGTGGAGAATGAGTAGACCAAGGAGAATCATTTGAAAAGTACTTTATTTGTGATATTTACAAAGTGGCGTTGGTACTTCCTACGTATAAAGTTCTGTACAATGTTGAGTCTCCTGCGAATTCCTGCAGCTGTATTTAGTTGTTATCCCTCCAATTTATCTGCTCCATCATCCTCCTACTCCTTCTCCTCATTGAGGACATCAACTTGATCATCCCTGGGGGTATTTGTCCTGACACATATATTGTGTACGATTGCATATGCCATTATGATCTTGAATACCAGAGGTGGGACATACAACAGGCTTCCTCCTGTCAAGGTCAGGCACCGGAACCTGGATTTTAGGAGGCCAAAAGGCCCTCTCCACCACATTGTGTGTTCTCTGGTGTCCTTCATTATAAGCATGCTCTTTCACGATTGTTGGATTTTCCAATGGTGTCATGACTCATGACTGTATGCTGTAACCTTGATCAGCTGCAAAGGTAAAACGGTAAAATTGTAGTACAAGCTTGAGACGGGTTAGGTATCTACAATGGCAGTAGTTAGTTGTAGTTTGAGTTGTGATTAAGACATGTTTATGGTATTGTGTATGTTCCTGCTCTTGTGAAATGGTTTAATATGACTTTGTTGATGTACATTACAATCTGGGGTATTGACTCAAGGAGCTGTAACTAATCATTATGATTCAAAACTTGATGCTCATCATGTATGTAACATCTTTTGTGTAGTCCATAATTGTGGCAGTGTCCTATTGCTTGATGGAAGCTAGCTCCTCCTTGCAGCACAATGGTGTCAGATGTGGAGACACCATAGTAGCTCTACATAGCCAGAGTATCCCATCCATGTTATCATGTGGCACTATACATGCAGTGCAACACTTAGTGGGCCATAGCGGCAGATGATGGTTGTGGCAGCCATCAAGTGTACAAGGGTGTTTTTCACATATCAGTATGATGATCACAATTGGTACCGGTGTATCTCCTAGCTTCAATAAATTGATTTTCTGCCATACTTTCAGCACATGCACAGTGCAGACTTTGGGAGAAGCCACAGCTATTTTACTAATGTGTCACTTAGTACAGTATGTATGGTCAGTCATGTCCTCTGTACTCCTAGAGGGGCCTACTATGGCATCCATGATCGTTACAGTTTTGCACAGACTCAGCACCATGGTGCACAACTTAAATGTACTGAACAGACATGATGGTGTTAGGGGATGCTAAGTGGAACATGTGAGGTGGCAGTAGAGTGGGTGTGGCACAATTACTCATGTATCTGCCCCATGTAATTTCATGGCAGGTAAATTGGTATTCCTGTGTGTGCGACACAATGTATCAGACAGATGTATGAGCACAATACAGGTATGTCAGGTATGTGTAGATGAGAGGTAGTTGGTTTGGGCACCATTTGGGTAGCATTTGATGTAGATTGTGCCAGAGGCTTGAACACCATGATTTAGGTGGGACTGTGTCCATGTGTGACTTTCTTTACATTGCCATGGCATATGCCATTGGCATAGCATAGGTATTCTTAGTTTGGTGTAATGTCTGTGAAGTGTATTTAGTTGTCATCCAGTGGACACTTGTAGTGGTTTGTAGGCTTCTACTGTGTGCAAAGGAGACATAGCTCCATCTGTCCTTCACATGGTGTGGCTGTCAGGTTGTGGCTGTGTAAGGTAAATGTGGGTATATGCGTTTGTGACCTGCAATGATTCCTGTATGCTGCAGCATGGTGCATATGTGTTGTTGCCTGTACATCTGTGTTCACATGCCCAAGTGTATTTGTTGTCGTGTATGTCTTGTTTGTCCTACCGGGTTGGTGTGTTGTGTGTGTTTTTATTGGTTTGTTGACTTACCCACAAGTAGCCCATTGCCATATTGGCCATCCTGGAACTGCTCGTTGATAGTGGAGTACCGGAATATGAATGCATCATGGATGCTTCCAGGATACTTGGATGCGATGTTCGTGAAGAGCCCATGGTGGTCCACAATGGCCTGCACATTTACGGAATGGGTGTGCTTATGGTTTCTGTATAGGTGTTCCGTAGCTCCAGGTGGAACCAGTTGGACATGGGTGCAGTCCATTGCACCCAGCACATGCAAAAACCTTGGTGAAATCTTCCTTGGTCTCCTGCTGTATCTGCTGGGTGTTGGGAAGCAGATGCGTAGGGGTGTGAGGTGGATGATAGCATCTAGGACCTTGGGTAGGAAGGCTCAGAATGATGTCTGGGAGACCCCAGTGACTAGTTCCCCTGCTGCCTGAAACGATCCAGACGCCAGCATGTGCAGGACAGTGAGGAGCTTTGTGATGGATGGTATAGTGGTTGGAGTTTGCAGCCTGGTTGTGATGTCTGGCGCAACGTGGAGCAGCAGGCGTACAATGGACTCCTGGTTCAGAAAGTAAGTCCTGATGACATTTTGTTCCCTGAGGGCAAGTAGGGTTTTGCTCTGTCTGAAGATCCTCTGCCACCTTCTGTATTGCGCTTGTGGGTGCTGTGGTGGTGTTTGTGGTTGCTGCGGTGGTGGTAGACATCTGCGCTGTGTGCCAATCTGGAGCAGTACGGCTTCCATGTTGTAGTGGAAGTTGCAAATGTTCCTTCTGTGAGTTTTCCTTTCAGTAGTGTTGTGTGGGCCTCATTTTAACACCTGGTCTGACACAGGCGTTAAGATTTGACGCAAATCAGCATTTGCGTAATTTTTTTGGTTCGCTACCTAGGTGTGTGTCGTTTTTGCATCAGAAGTTAAATATGGTGCTAGGGGGTTTGCGCCATTTTTTGGATGGAACACCTACCTTGCATCTCATTGATGCACGGTAGGTTCATGCATCCAAAAAATGCTGCAAACTCCAATATTTTAATGCTAAATGTGTGTCAGTGTCAAAATATGAATATGGAGTTAAGTTTGTGTCGCATTTGCATAAAGAAAATTACCCAAATGCTGCACAAACAGAGTATAAATATGCCCAAAAGAGTACTGCATTATTTGGCATTGCTTCCTCTTAATTTGAGTCAGAACAATACAGAGTCATAGAGAGGCATGCACAGTGTGTTAGGATGGAATGGCGTAGAGTGGAGTAATGTAGTAGACTAGAGTAGAGTAGTGGGTCATAGAGTACAGGGGAGTAAAGTGGCATAAGTGGCATAGAAGAGTTGTGTAGAGTGTCGTAGATTGGAGTAGAGTGTTGTAGAGTGAAAGGACATAGAGTGGAGTGACACAGAGTGGAGTGCTGTAGTGTGGAGTGTCATAGAGGGTTGTGTCAGAGTGCTGTGATGTGGAGTATCGTGGTATAGTGTGTCATGGCATACAGTGCCATAATATACAATTGAGATAATTGAGAGGCGGTAGAGTAGAGTGGCGTTGAGTGGAGTAGGGTGGAGTGGTATAGAGTGGAGTGGCATAGACTTGAGTTATGTGCAGTTGTGTGGTGTATCGTACAGTGCAGTGGTGTGTTATAGAGTTGAGTGGCATGGGGTGTCATAGAGTGAAGTGTCATACAGCTGAGTGGCATGTCGTGCCTCGAAGTGGCATGTTGTACAGTAAAGTGGCATGTTGTACAGTGGAGTGTCATACAGTAGACTGGTTTTTCATAGAGTTTCTTTTGTCATGTATAATTTTTTTGTTTGATTTGAATAGGTACCAGGGAGTGGAGTAGATTGATGTACAGTAAAGTAAAGTCCCCTGTTGTAGAGTCTCTTTGAGTAGAGGTGCTTAGAGTGGAGTGATATGCAGTAGAGTAGCATGTCATACAGTGGAGTGGTTTGCCATATAGGTCAGAGCCATGTCACAGGGCAGTGGCATGGAGTGACATAGAGCAGAGTGGTGTGTTGTAGACTAGAGTGGCCTGGCATGGAGTGAAGGAGCCTGCTTTAGAGTGGAGTGATGTGTCATACAGTGTATTGGAATGGCATGTCACGAAGAGTCTTTTGCAATTTCCCCTGACTTTTCAGAAAGATGTAGTGGCAAAATGATATCTTGGTTTTTACTTGAGATATGACGTTTTACTATGTTTTTTTAACCTTTTAAAAGAAATGAGAAACTTTACCAAAGTGTGCAGTTAGGGGAAATTATTTTTATTGTTACATGCATTTTTAAAAAAGGTGAAGGAGTACCACAGTACTATCATGGAAGTACTGCAGTACCTATTGAAATCACAAAAAAATGGTTGATGACAAACAATAAAACATAACTTGCTATTGTTGGGTATTATTGTTTTATTGTTTGTCCTAAATCCTTTGTTTTTCATTCCAAAATGTACCGCAGTATTTCCTAGATAAAACAACAATACCAGTTTTAAAAATATATACAGAACAGTAAGAATATTTCTCTCTAACTATTCACACATTTGCAAAGTGCCTCATGTCTTCCTATTGGTCAAAAAGTGCAGTAATAACATATATCTGATGTGCAAGCCCTGAACACAGCCAAAGTGAGGTAGTCAGATGTGGATGCAAAATGGATGAGTTCTTGGTTTCTATTACTATGGGGGTGATTCTGAGCTTGGCGGGCGGCGGGAACCGCCAGAAGACCGTACCGCGGCGGTCATTCTGGGTTTCCCACTGGGCTGGCGGGCGACCACCAAAAGGCCACCCGCCAGCCCAGCGGGAAACACCCTTCCACGAGGAAGCCGGCTCCGAATGGAGCCGGCGGATAGAAGGGGTGCGACGGGTGCAGTAGCACCCGTCGCGAATTTCAGTGTCTGCTAAGCAGACACTGAAATTCTAAGTGGGGCCCTCTTACGGGGGCCCACAACACCCCATACCGCCATCCTGTTCCTGGCGGCCGAAACCGCCAGGAACAGGATGGCGGTATGGGGGTCGGAATCCCCATGGCGGCACAGCAAGCTGCGCCGCCATGGAGGATTCCCCTGGGCAGCAGAAAGCCGGCGGGAGACCGCCGACTTTCCGTTTCTGGCCGCGGCTGTACCGCCGCGGTCAGAATGCCCAAAGGAGCACCGCCAGCCTGTTGGCGGTGCTCCCGCGGTCCCCGGCACCGCCAGGGTCAGAATGACCGCCTATATTTCTAACCAATAAGCAAGAAATGAGGCCCTTTACCAAACTCAGAATAGTTAGTGAACTGTGGGGCATATTTATACTCCGTTTGCGCCGGATTTGCGTCGTTTTTTTTTACGCAAATTAGACGCCAAACTAACTCCATATTTATACTCTGGCGTTAGACGCGTCTAGCGCCAAAGTCCATGGAGTTTGCGTCACTTTTTAGCGTGAACACCTACTTTGCGTTAATGATATGCAAGGTAGGCGTTCCCGTCTAAAAAATTGACTCCGAGGCATGTGCGCCATATTTACACTCCCGGGCAAAAATCACGCCCGGGAGTGGGCGGGTCAAAAAAAATGACATCCAGCCGCTTTTGCGTCGTTTTTTGCACCTGGTCAGGGCAGGTGTTAAGAGACCTGTGGGCTCGGAAGGAGCCCAGAGGTGCCCTCCCATGCCCCCAGGGACACCCCCTGTCACCCTTGCCCACCCCAGGAGGACGCCTAAGGATGGAGGGACCCATCCTAGGGAACATAAGGTAAGTTCAGGTAAGTAATATTTTCTTTTTTTTTGTGTGGCATAGGGGGGCCTGATTTGTGCCCCCCTACATGCCACTATGCCCAATGACCATGCCCAGGGAACATAAGTCCCCTGGGCATGGCCATTGGGCAAGGGGGCATGACTCCTGTCTTTGCTAAGACAGGAGTCATTTCAATGGGGGTTGGGAGTAAAAAAAAATGGCGCAAATCGGGTTGAGGCGAAAATTTTGCCTCAGCCTGACTTGCCCCATTTTTTGGCGCCCAAGCTCCATTTTCCCCTACGCCGGCACTGCCTGGTCTACGTCTTTTTTTTTCACGCACACCAGACAGCTCCGCCGGCTAACGCCGGCTAATGTCATTGAATAAATACGGCGCCCGCATGGCGCTTCAGAATGGCGTTAGCCGGCGCAAATTTTTTTTACGCATAACTGCGTTAGCACAGTTTTGCGTCAACAAGTATAAATATGGCCCTGTATTTTTATAATTGTATATATTTTTTCAAAAGATAATGGAGTACTGTGGTACTATTTTGGAAGTACTCTGGTACCTACTGAAATAAAAAAAAGGATTTATGACAAACAATCAAACGTGATTTTCTTAATGTTATTTATTATTGTTTTATTGTTGTCATTTTTTGGGTATTTCAAAAGGTACTGCAGTACCTCCTAGGTAGTAGTGCTGCACTCTTACCTTTTTTGAAAATATATACAAAGCAATATCAGTACTTTGCCCTAAGTAACATCCTTTTTGCAAAGTGACTTAGGGCTCCCTATAGGTGTAAAACATGGTACTAATGTATATCTCAGATCCAAGCTCAGAACACAGCCAAAGTGTGGTCTAAATAATATGTCTACCTTTGACTTTTGTAAGTGGGAAGGGTATATCCAGACATGGGTCCCATGCCCACTATGCCTCCGGATTCAAACAAGCCTGGCTGATGAGGGGTGACACCACAAAACTAGTCCCAGGATGCTTGTTTCCGGACCAGGGAGGACCTGGCCTGGCAGTTTGGGCTAGACTGTGCCCAGGGCCGCAAGGCCCCCCTCCATCTTCGGAAATTCACCCTGTGGAGTTACTGGTCCCCAGTGCTGGGGGTCTGTGACGGCCCCCCTTCTAATTTCATTTACTAGCCCTACGGAGGTAGAGGTCCATGGGGCCCTGGGTATCTGCAGGACCCACCATACCATTTCTATATTTTCTTTCCCCAGGAAGGTGGTGGCCCCTGGGGCATGGGGGGTCCACAGGACCCTCGTACTATAATACTTTGCCCAGGGGAGGTGGTGGTGCCTAGGGTGCAGGGGTCCACACTCCCCATTACACCAAATTTATCAGTAACCTAGAACTTGGTCCCGAAAGACTGCCTTTTGTGATTTGGTGTAAATCCGTTCAGTAATTGTGGAGCCATGAATGATAAAAAAAAACACTGTATATTTCACACTACAGAGACTCTGTGGACCTGACACATCTCCTGCTGAGATCTGATTGGCTGCCACCACATCAATCAGGAAGTGGTGGCAGCTATCGTAGGACTAAAGACCTGATTTAGAGTTTGGCAGATGGGTTACTCAGTCACAAACGTGATGGATATCTCAACCCCCATATTACAATTCCATAATATCCTATGAAAATTGTAATATGACGAATGGGATATCTGTCATGTTTGTGATGGAGTAACCTGTCTGCCAAACTCTTAATCAAGCCTTAGTCTTTCTTTTAACAACTATGCTGCAAATTTGTGGATGACATGCACATTTACTGTAATTTGTTTTAAAAAGTGTGGGCTCCCACATGGTACAAAAGGACCTCCTTGCTGTGCAGCCTCCCTCCCTGAGACTTTGAAGGCTACAGAAACACCATCCCCAGAGGCCGGATGGTTAAAAAAAAGAGAAGGGGGCTCTCCCCAAACCTTTTTTGGCCCCTGGACCCAACCCCTTGGGGCTGAACTTATGTTAAAAGGGAGGGTAACAGCACTGACCCCCCTCTTAGCGCATTTAATGGCTCAGGGGACCCCTACCCGGAGGTTGGCTCTTTTACTCACTCTGGGGAGCCCAACCCAGAGACAGAGTAAATTTCCTGTCCATGTCAACACCAGAGCAGTACGTGCTCTACTGGCGACAAAAATGCAAAAACCCAGCACTCTCAAAACAACGTAATTTATGCATTGTGCTGATATGTTGTGGTTTAACCTTTTGCATTGCAGAGTTCAATCCTGAAAACTTATTTTTAATATGCTTACAAATACTGTTCCTTTGCAATGTATTGCTGCAGGTTTTCAGAGTGTGTTAGGGTGTGGCCCCTTTCCAGGGCAACCCTGAGACTTTCCCTGCAACATGCCTGGGCGTGGTTCTGGGCTGGGCCTAGACTCTATAAAAGAGAGCCAGCCCAACTCCCAGTGCTCACTATTCAGAGGTCCCGGTGCAGAGCAGCAGCTTCTTCCTGAGCTCCTGTCCCGGTGGCATAATTGGATCTTCCAGACTTCTGCCCTTCATCCTTCATTGGTGATCATTGTTCCAGGCGATAAGATGGTGGTTGGACTGTCCCGACACCGTTATTGAGAATTTTCATATTCTTGGTTTAATTCTTAAATGAGTAACAGATTACTTGCGCGCTACCATTTCTTGACATTTATATGGTAGTTTACAAATAGGCAAGACGCGTGATTTATTTCATAAAGGTTTGACTTTGTTATTCATTGCGTGCTACCATTTCTTGACATTGGCATGGTGGCCTAAGAATCAGCAAGACGCGCAATTCATTTCATGGTGTTTAAACATTGTTGTCCATTGCGCTCTACTATTTCTTGACATTTACATGATGTTTTACGAATTGGAAAGACGCACAACTCGTTTCATGAGGATTTAACTTTGTTGTTCATTGCGCGCTACCATTTCTTGACCTTTACATGGTGGCTTAAGAATCGGCAAAAGAAGCGCAATTCGTTTCATTGTACTTTGATCTTGTTATTTATTGTGAGCTGTTATTTCTTGACATTTACATCGTGTTTTACGAATCGGCAAGACGCGCAATTCGATTAATGATGATTTGACTTTGATATTCATGGCATGATACCATTTCTTGGTATTTTATATGGTGACACTCAAATCGGCAAGACGCACGATTCTCTCCTCGAGTTTAATTCATGTTGTTTATTGTATGCCACTATTCTAAGATATTTATTATGTAATATTCGAGTTGACAAGTTATGTGATTTGTTTCCTGAATCCATATTGTGTTATTCATGGTGTACAATCCTTTTATGGTGTTTACTATATATATATATCTGCAATATGAGCAATTTGTGTTGAAACATTTTAAGGGTACACAGAAGGCCAGAGTTTCTAGATGCAATATTGTATGCTCCTAGTATACATTCTCAAAACAGGATTTATATGCCTGGTTTAAAATTTAGTCAGAATGTTTTTCTGATTCTCATGTAAAGGAAAGTACTTGAATAAGAAAGTTTTCATGTAATTCATCTTGATTCCCCTACAGGTATCCTGCCATCTTGAAACTTAGTAATTTTAAACTTAACTCTTAGATTGTTCATGTTTTCAGAGTGACTAGGCTTAGAATCATAGTCTAGTATTGATTTCAGGAGATATAATTTCCATATTGTGTGTTCTAACCTTTTTCTTACTACAGGTCTCCTTACCAGCTGTTCCCTTCCTAATCCCCTCTTCCCCTCTTGAACTCTCTCAGTCTCTGTGATTTATCTATCAGCATCTTGGAGCTGTTCAGTGGTGGACGTGTTAGGAACGTGCACAGACCCTGAGGATCTGGTGACTCTGACAGTCCACATCAATGCAGACAGGGAAACATATCTTTGCTCCTGCCTTGCAGGAGCATTTGTAAATCTCCTGCCAGAAAAAAGGAAATATGCCTTCCCTGCCTACAGCAGGGCGAGCAGGGAAGGCATGTCAGGTGCCACCTGGTGGGAGAATTAAGCATATTCTTGCCTGTTGGGAGCAAACGTCTGTTTCCCTGCCCACACTCCTGCAGGCAGGGAAACAGAACAGATATTGCTTCTGGTTGAGGGGGAGCAAATATAAATAGCTGCTTCATCCAGGTGGGAGCAATGCCGGCTCCTAACTATACAGAGCAGGCTGGGACACTGTGGCCAACCACCCACTGCACATGGCTGTGTTCAGTGTGGTTATGGCTGCCTATGGGAGGGTTGGCCAGTGGGCCTGACCTTTGGTCTTATTAATTTATTTTTATAATACCCTAGAAATTCACTGAAAAAAAGGAAAGGTGAATATAATGTTATAGTTAGGTGAGAATGTCTGTGACAGCGTAACTTTTTCAATGTTCAAAGCCAGCTATAGTTAGCTCTGGTCAGTATGAATCATGCCCTAACATAACTATATCTCACACCTTTGCTGTGCACTGCTAATTCCCCCACATATGATATTACTCATGACATCTTCTATGACATAATTGATAATATCACTGAAACATTTGCAATTAAATATTGATGAGAAAAAGGTGCACAGTGGGGGGGGGGGTAGTTAAAGTTATTTAGGATATGAGTTATATTTACCAGAGCTAGCTAGAACCACATTTCAATAGGAAAGGCATTATTTAGTTTACTCATAACTTTGAATCCATTTGATGAATCTTCAAGAAACTTTCTAAAAAAAGTGTTATCCACCTCAGCTCCCTTCTAGAATGTTTCTGGTAGCCTGTCAAGCTGTGCTAAGAAAAAGAGGGGTTCCCAAGACTGGTTTTCTCTGTTTATTTTCCCTAGGAAAATTAGACACAGCTGCAGCCAGAACGGCTGTACGGAATTGCAGAAAGAAAGATTGTGGTCCAGAAAGCATGCTTTTTGTAATTTGGTGAAAATCTGTTCGGTAGTTTTGGAGAAACCAAGGCTTAAAATGTTGTTTAATTCACACCACAGAGGATCCATGGACCCGACATATCTCAAGGTGAGCTCTGATATATTGCCACCCCACCCAGAATGATGTGATCCCAGCAGAGCTTACTATATTTTTTAAGTACTCCTACCTGGATCTCTGTGCTCCTTGGCTAGAGTGCGGGACCCTCATGTGGTTGTTTTTATGGCTGCATTTTGTAGGCTGAACAATGTTAAAAGAAATACTTCAAAACATGTTTTTTAAATAAATCTTTAATAAACATTGTTTAAGACAATCACTTTTGTTAAACATTGCGTTATGTGTGTGAATAAAATATAAATTTGATTATAGATACAGTATATTTGATATATTTTATAGTTATAGCCAATAGATCAACTATTTATATTTTGTTGTGTGACCCTCCAACCAACTCAGTAAGTCTGTCTTTTTTTAAAACACCCTTCATATTGTAACATCACATAGCCAGTCTTCAAGGGTTGGGCTTAGGGCCTGGCTGCAGGCTAAGCTCTGCACCCAACCCCACATTGCACATGGCAGAAGGCAGTGCTCAGCAGGGCTATGGGTGCCAGTGAAGGTTAGGCCACAGGTCCTAACTCTGGGGCCGGGCACAGGTCAGCCCCTGCACCCAACCACACTCTACCTGTAGTTGAATGCCATACACTGCAAAGCAGTAGGCGCTCACTTGTGGTTAGGTGCAGGGCCTGGCTGTAGATAATGCCCTGCGTTCAACCCATTGCTGCGCATTGCCAAAGTCCCTGTGCACTATGTGGTTGGGGGGAAGCGAGGGTTTGGTGGAGTGCCTGGTTGCAGGGCCAAGGTCATGCCCTGTTAGGGGTAGGGCACTTGCAGGGCGTTGGATTCAGCCTCTGGTTGCAAGCCTGACCCTGTGCACAACCCCACGGCATGCACAGTGAGAGACATCTTACTTTACGTTTTAAAAAAAAGAAGAAATTGTCTGAAAAAAACAATTGTTAAAGTGACAGCATCATTATCAATTGTAATAATGTATTATTTTACATTTAAATACCCTTAGAAATTAATTGGAAAAAAAACAAAAGAGTAAATGTACATTATAGTTAGGTAAAAAGGTCAGTTAAAACTTACAGTTTTAAATGAGAAAAATCACTGCAGTTACACTAGTTAGTTTAAAGCGACTATGGCCCTTATTACGAGCTTGGAGAGCGGGGAAGGCCGCCCATCGTCTCGTCCCACCATCTAATGGCCTGTGCGGCTAGAACACTGCCAGCCCCTAATACATGTTTCCCACTGGGCTGTAGGGCAAAAACAGCATTTCTGCCTGCCAGCTCAGCAGGAAACAGGGCTTATCATTGATGCTGGCAAGGTGGCGGTGTGGCGAGTGCAGCTCCACCCATCACGATTTCCACTGCCGTAATTTAGGCAGTGGAAAGTGTGACAGGGCTGTCCATGGGGGTCCCTGACGCCCCGATTCCACCAGCATTTCCATGGCGGGGAAACCGCCATGAAAAGGCTGGCAGAATGGGGAGTCATAATCTGGCCAGGTGGCGCAGCTTGCAGCACCACCCTGACAGATTGCAAACACCGAGACCACCAGGCTGTCAACTGGTGGCAACCTGGCTGTGTTGGCGGTCAGATTGTGGCAGCTCCGCCACAGTCGTAATGTGGCGGTTGGACCCCCACAACTGCGGCGGTCTGACTGTCACTGCAAGTCTGGCTGTCTTAAGATCGTCAGACTTGTAATGGGGGCCTATATCTGGGGGCTCAAGTTATAGTTACTTTAAGCCACAAGTTATAGTTTCATGAGATAACTATAATTTCAGTGGTTTTGTTCGTTCAAACCAGTAAGTTATCACTAACTCTTCCAGGAGATTGACCCCTTCATAACTATACAAGCCCTCTTTGAATGCAAATCTCTCAAAAAGTATTGACCGAATTTACACCCAATAATGAAAAGCATACTTTCTAAATACATTTCTAACTTTCTGACAAATTTGGTGTAATTTCATACAATCTTTTATTCCTTATTGGAGAGCAAAGTTTCCTATGGGGATTAATATGGGAAATCAATGTTTTGTGAAGCGCCATTATTCTTGGCCCACGCTTGATGGATCAGTGTGAAACTTTCTTTGAAGGAGCCAAGTGAGTGAACATTTTTTGGAAAGTTTGGTGCATATTTGTCGAACAGTGGCAATTTTTTTAAAGATGCAACAAATTACTTTCTAAGTCAGACCAAACTTTACCTTCACTAATGCTAGCGCAACCAGTGTAATTTACTCAAACAAATTAAATTTGATACCCTCCCAGGGAGATAAGCACCTACGAAGGGTCAACAGCAGGACTGGCCAGAGCCCTGCAGCTAACCCCTAGCTAACTGGAGGGTGTGCAAACAAGGGGGTTAGCCTCCCATGGGAGGCTAATATCCTGTTACCATCTCCTCACTGTGCATGTCCTTTGGCCGTGCACAGCAGAGGATTTGGCTAACTATGATTAAAACTCCCAGAATTTCATTGAGAAAAGCAAAGGTTCGATTGATGCTGGAGTTAGGTGTGTTAAAATTAGATAAAAACTAATGTTTAAAAAAAAACAAAAAAATTGCTGAAATTCACCAGTTATAGCACCCTCGCCATGCACCGCTTATGACCTCACATATTACGTCACTCACAACATTTTAAACAACATAATTGATGACATCAATGATGACATGCCAAATTACATCATGGCCTCTGCATCCTGAAAGAGAATAAAAAAATAAAATAAGTGGGCAGGGTGAGCACACACTGACCCCCAAGGAACATGTTGACTGGCTGGACACGACATGGACAACATGTTATGGCAGCCATTACCAGACTGGGGTTCATGGTGGTCCCCATTGGAATGCATGGTAGTGAAAGTCTATTTTTGAGGGTCAGTAAAATGAACATATATGAAGGATGATAGAAGATTTTAGTCACAAAATAAAAAAAAATTGCTAGTGGTGCACTCATTTTATGAATTCTGGTGAATTGGAAGGGGATTTTATCATGTAAAAAATGCTGACCCTCTGCAGGGATTTCCTGAACCATGTTTGGTAGAAAACAGTTTTCTATCATGATTTTTTCATAGTGGTTATAGAAGGTGTTCTAGAAGAAAAGAATGAGAGCACATTTTCTAGAGGTTCACACTACCTACCTAAGTCATGTGGGAATAGAGTCTGCATTAACCGTCCACAAACCAGTTGCCTCTTCTATCACTCATTGTTTTTAAGAGGTCTTTTGATTCAGTACAGCTATTCATTGACCTTTGGCTAGGTTTGTGCTATAGAAATGCCAAATACACACATACATGCATAGCTTTCAGGAATACAGAAGAAGACCCATTCACAATTCTATGAAGGAATTAAAGCAGATGAACAGAAAAGTGAATTATTCCTCTGGTGGTTGTAGATAGACTTCGAAGGAGCATGGGGTCACTGGTGTGCAAGATTCCCCTCAAGATGTAAACTTTTGTTATAGAGCAAAATGCACAGACCAATCTTTAAACTGTTATGAAATAAACATTAGGTACAAAGGGGATGTTGTTCCAGATCACTGGTGCATAGAAAGAAAATACCTACTGCTTCGTTTTTTTACACTTCTTAGTATGCATTCTGATGGGGTCCTGGCTGAGGGCATACTGTGAGCCACCAGAAGCAGTGAGCTTGTCTGTAAGATAAGCGTGGTGGTAGTCATGAATGGTTTTGTAAATGATGCAGCTGGTTTTGAAGATGGTGTGGCATGAAAGGTGAGCAAATTAAGTTCCATCAGGATAGAGCTGGTGTCTTCATATTTATTCCAACCCACAAAACATGTTGTTGTGTGTAGGATATCCTTAAAGGGGGGTGAGGCCATGCAGCAGGCTGATACCACCATCCAGATACAAGGATAAAAAGGCAGTTTCAATGTCACTTTCTGGAATAAACATTTTCACTTTCTTTAGAAGACGAAGCTCTTACCAGGCTATCTTTTTTAAGCAATGCATCCCATGAGTGTGAGACTGGTATTCAGGGTGAATCAAAGTGAACAGGTAGTCTGTGAAAGTTGAGGTTTGAAGCCATCAAGGTGTATGTTATTGATTCTGGTTTTTAATGTTTTTTCTTTGTTGCTTTTGGCATACAGCAAAAATTCTGTTGTCATTTGGGAGAAATGCAGATAGGCGATAGACGTGAGGCACTAGCTGTCTAAAGCAGAGACTTTCAGATCGAGTTGTTATGGTCAGCATATTGGTGAATCTTGATGCTGTTATCTGTGAATAGAGCACCAAGCGGCTCCAGGTGAAAGGTCCAAGATGACAGGGGACAGTATGGAAACCAGGAAGACTCCGCAGGTGACAGAGATCTTTTGGGACCTGGAAGTGCCCATGTGTAACATGTCGGTTACAAAGGTAAGAGGACAGCTAAAGAAGGACATTGTTGGTGAATCCCATTTGAGACTCTAGAGTGCGTATGAGGATGGCAACTGTGTCAAATGCAGCTGAGGTATCCCAGAATGTCAGCAGGCAGAGGTCATCTTCTTATGTGAGGTCATCTTATGAGAATGGGAGGGCTTCACTTTTTATGTGTAAGGTAGTGGTTTCTGTACTGTAGTCTAATCTGAGGTTAGACTGCTAATAATGCAGGAGGTGGTTAGAATTTATGTGGTTTTGGAATTGAACATAGACTGTTTTTTCAATTAGCTTGCTCATGATCTTGGGGGATTGTCTTGAGCTCACTAATGTGCTGGCTGAAATATATTGAATTGAATTTAGGACTCTTAGGCAGCCTGAACTATTTAATCAACCAAGTAAGATCACTATGGCTGATGTGATGTGGACCATAAAAGCCTTAGTGCAGAGGAAACAAATGGAGAGGGAGATGGGGGTGATGTTGAAAACATCAATAAGACATTCTGTCATGAATCAAACTACATTGTCAGTTGAGACATATCTATATGTTATTCCTTCTATTGTTCATGAATACCTTCCCACAAGAGTCAGGATGGATCCTTTTCATCAACTATTGATGGCCTAAAGATTCAGACATTCACCCATGTTGTTGTAATAATGTTTCCATGTAGAATACTTTGTACTTTATTATGCTCTGTCCAATATACAGTGCTTTAAGAAGCCATTTTATCCACTCTATGTTAAGGAAATTTGAAACAGGATAGGCCAGCGGTCTTGTATTTACAGCTTTTACCCGAAATTAAGGTTTTTCAATCAGTTGCCTGTTTCTCGCAGGAGCAGTCAGAGTGATAAATGTTCTAGGTGATATATAAAATATGATAATGTTTTTAACATTAACATATTGTTTTTATGTAGCTGATTACATCTTATGTATATTATTGATAAATGTTTTATAATGCTCTACTTTTATGGTTTAAAGTGTAAACTGATAAAGTTGGTTTGATTGACTGATCTTGCTGATGAATAGTAGGAAAATTATGGATTGCTAGTTGGTTAGGTGATCAGAGTCGAGAATAGGGCTGTTTACGATTGGGAGGATTTAGCCTGTCATGGAAGCCTCTGGGAAGATGTCTTGAGTAGAGAGGCATTCACAATGGTAAGTAGGGATGAGACAGCATCACCAAAGAAAGAGCTTTCATGAAGTAATAAGGTAAGACATCACCTTCGTAAGAAGTAGTTTTGAGAGAGTTGAGTATGTCTGCGAGCTCTGCAAGAGATAAGGCTTTGAAGAATGGCAAATGTGGGAATATATAGGAAGGAGTGGGTGTAACAGATAAAGCTTGGGTGGTGTTGCTAATGTGTTGTTGGATCTCCTGCACTTTTTCACTGAAGAAGTGATTGATGGCATTGCACTTTTTGTTGAGTAGTGAATATGTGGGTGCAGCAGGGGGTTGACACAGTGCTTGATAGCTTGTAAAGCATTTTGATTCTATTGGTGACTTCATTGATGGTGTTAGAATAGTACTTTGCTTTGGCTGATGTGATGTGCTGTCTGCATGTTGTGCTGGCAGACATTGTTATCAAGAGAATTGTTATTAGTCAGCAAGGTTGTTGGAGTACCATGGTGGTAAAGACGTTGACTTGTGCTTACGTGTTATTATTGGGGTGAAGATAGTCACAACATTTTTTAAAAAAGTGTTGATGTTGTTTGGAAGGGTGTTGGTGCTTAATGTGGATATGACAGGGTGAGAAATGAGTTCAGACACTTAAGTAGATTTGATCAAGTTAGGCAAGAAATAAATAATCTAAAACATTGCCCTGGACATAACTTGTAATCATAATGCAGTTGTTCAAGGTGCTGGATTTAGGACCTTAAATCAGTGTGGTAGGAGGGGCTTTTGAGCTTTAATGGGGCTTAATTGCGATGTATGGTGTGTACTTCAAAAAGGAGTCTTTAAAAGGAGGTTTGGTCCTTGCTTTTGGGTTGACCTTGGTTTGTTGGTAGGACTCTGTGCAGGGAAATAGGGATAGAAGCGTGGTTGGACCAGTCAAGGGATATGAGTGGTTCACACTAGATTGTTGGTGATATTCAGAAGACAAGTTTGAGGATATGGCCTTTGGAGGTGTTTGTAGGATATGCTGTACCACGTTGACTGTGTTAATGAAGTTGAGGAGGGGTCTCTTCTTTTTTTGCACTTGTGTTGTCTGGGAGGGTGAGGTCATCCAAACCGGTAATGTGGGCATGTTAGATAGATGAGTTGGCAAGAGTATCTAAGAATTCATCATTGAAGTTCTTGTTGTCCCTGGGAGGACTGTAGAAGTGATGGAAGTTGGTGGTCTGAATTGCGGAAAGTGGGAAATGGCATGTGAGCAGCTCCAAGGAGTTGAGCTAAATTTCCTTGCCTAGATTGCAGAACCAGAAAGAGTTCCCCCTTCCTACAAGTGTGGTCCACACAACAGATGCTGTGCCCAATGGGAAAAGGAAACACTAGGATGTGAGAGGATATAGGATTGGACATGTTTCTCTGATGAAAAGGGTGTAAAACTTGTGATAGGTGGGGAAGTTTGAGCTGTCTGGTGCTTGGACCACTAAAGAACCAGCATTAAGGCGAATGAGATGGAATGTGTATTCTGTAAATTGAGGGTTTGTGGTAATTAGTGGGATGTGTATGAGGTTGGATGTATGTGTTGTGTAATATCTATCCAAGTGTTTGGGTCATCTAGACCTGGGTGTGATTTTTGGGATTGGCAGTATGGGATACTGGGTGAGGCACAGGATTATGGGGGTCATTATGACCCTGGCTGTCGGCGCTAATGTGGCGGTAGTACTGCCAACAGGCTGGCAGTACTACCGCCACATTATGACATTGGCGGGTTGGCTGAAGCCAACCTGCCAATGTACAACTCCGAATGCCATGGCGGTAGCAGCCGTCGGGCTGGAGATAACCGTAATGCCATGAAAACCATGGTGGGGTAGGCCCTATCAGTGACAGGTAATTCCTTCCCTGTCACTGATAGGATGCCCCTCTCCCCCCATTACCTCTCCAAACACCCCCCACCCTCCCTACATCCACTTTCCCATTCACACACTCACACGCAGACACAAACTCTTTCACACATACATACATGCATGCATTCAGCCATTCATGCACACATCCGCACACACATCAAAACATACACGCAGGCACACATTCCAATGTGGCGTGCTGGTGGTAGCAGCGCCACCTTACTGCCATCTGCCAGTATGGCCACAGCTGGATTTCTGCCCTTCTTGGGGCAGAAATCTGGCTATGGTCATAATATGGCAGACGGATGGTCGCTGCGGTGGTAGGTGGCATTTTTAAAATGAGGGCCTATATCTTACCCTGTAATATTCAGTGGGACAGGGGTTCTGACCCAAAGCCCTCCCTGGCCCCATCAGGTCCAAAAAAGCAATGCCCTTGTTTATGACTGTCCTTTTTTGGGATGCCAAGCGATGGGAAACCCTCATGTCTTCATTAAAGTAAGGAGAAGGCAGAAGGTGATGTTGCTTTCTATATAGATGGATGATGAAAAAGACCATGATTTCACTTCCTGTTATGCTAGATAAAGGGAAATAAAGTCATTTTGCTAGGCTTCTTCTTCTAAAGAGGGCTTTAGCTAGAAACTGTTGATGTCACTTCCTTTGCAAATGAATGCTGGAAAATGAAGTCCTCTTGTCTGGTTTCTTCTTTTACAGATGGTTTTGGTAGACAACCACAGATGTAACTTTCTGTGCAAACAGGTGATGGAACTCCTGATCCACCAATACCAGACTCTCAGTGTTTTGTCGCCAATTCCTATTCTTCCACTACAGAACACCATGTTCCTAAACTTTGCCTTTTTCCAAATACATTTTCTATGTTGGCCTACTTGGGCTTCATTACTGATACTCCTCTTGCATGGACCCTTACCACTGGCAAAAAATACTTTGGAAAATGTGGTTATCTATCTGATTGTCTTACCCTATCTCTCTTGAGATTCTCGCACTGGACCCTTTGAGGCCAGTAGTGCAGGGCAGAATCATGTTGACATTTTAATAGGGTCATAGGACCACAATTTCCTGAATGCCCCTTATGTCGTGTTTAATCTCTCCCATCCTCCCTTTCAATAAAGGGATACCTTGGGGTTGGATGAGGAACTTTATCTATCTAAAAAAACAACCCCTGTAATGAAATATTCAAAGAGCTCCCTGAAACACGCTGGAGCCCACCCTGACCTTTAGGAGTCAGGATGAACCAATGATGAAGCATGCTACTACATGAGTGGATGAGGGTTATATATAAAAAAACATTTTTTTCTTTTTTCCCACATCTGAAGTGAGGTGGCATCTAGGCATAGCTAATTTTTTCCCTCTCTTGAAAGGTGTCTCTTCTAAGATAGGGGTGCCTTAGTGGTTATTGTATTTATAGCAGGAAGTACATGTCCCCTCATCCTTTAAGACACAAAAGGATCTCCCTACCCTTCCGGGTCCAAGAGTTCCTTTGACCTCCTGCACCAAAGTTTTGAGTGATAGCTGGATAGATGTTGACTGAAGAGATGCTGCTGCTCCCAAGGGGACTCCAAGCCCCAGGATACGCTGAGGAGGCCAGGGGGCGGGGCCAGGCATCACCGCATGCTTGATAGTGCTGCTGGGTTCCCCGCACCACGGGAAAAGACGCTGATGCTCCCAAGGGGACTTGAAGCCCCAGTATACGCTGAGGAGGCCAGGGGGCAGGGCCAGGCATCACAGCGCGCTTGATAGCACTGCTGTGTCCCCCGCACCGCGGGAAGAGACACTGCTGCTCCCAAGGGGACTCCAAGCCCCAGGATACACTGAGGATGCCAGGGGGTGGGCCAGGCCTCACCACGCGCTGGATAGCGCTGCCGGGTTCCCTGCACCACGGGATGAGACGCTGCTGCTCCCAAGGGGACTCCAAGCCCCAGGATGCGCTGAGAAGGCCAGGGGGTGGGGCCAGGCATCACCACACGCTTGATAGCGGGAAGAGGCTGGGCTGGGCCCCCCCCCTGATAATTGTTTATTGGGGAAATTGAGATAAGGTGATTGAGTGGAGCTGGCCCATAATATTCAAGGCAGAAACAAGTGGCACAAAGTTAGTGCCTGACAGATCTCAGTCAGTTTCTCGACGCCCCTAATCATGTGTCCAGCACTTGGTTGGCCCCCCGTCCATCTTTTCACCCTAGGGAAAGGAGTAACCACCCAGTTATATATTGGATTTTCAGGGTGTGTGAATTATCGCCCATAATGGTCAAAAGGAAAATTAGTATGCAAAAAGGGGAGGGTGCTCAGGGCCCTTTTACCCAACCAACCATTACCAGTTACTTATTCCGTTATTGGGGTCATAGAATGTGAAATTGTGCAGGTTGAAAAAAAAATTGGGGCTGCCCACAAATCTACTCAGAGACTACCTCTTGAGCCCATTGTTCTTGTTAAGTCCAAACAAGGGGATCAGGGTCCCCTGATAGTCTCTAACACTAATATATCTCAGCCTGGAACGGGAGTCTCTTATACGCAAGCCTCATGTGAAGGTAAAGAACTTAGGGGGTTATTACAACATTGGCGGTAAAAGCCGCTTACCGCCGTGCAGAAGACCGCCAATACACCGCCGCGGCAGCGGAATTCCGCCACAGCTATTATGACCCACATCTCGGAATCCGCCGAAATTCAGACACCCACACAACTCCGCCACACCAAAGGTCAGTGGAAAACTGGCGAAAACAAAACCTCCACCTCCACGCCAACAGAAACACGCCCATGCTATTACGACCCACGAATCCACGCGGCGGTCTTTCAAACGCGGTATTCCATTGGCGGTACACACCGCCGTGGTGAAAATACACACACATCTCCAAAACACTGTCACATTGGACAATTCAAAATACACACACCTGATACACATACAAACAACACTCCCACACACCCAACACAATATAAAACACACACCCACATCACCCACAAACCCCTACGACCTAAATTTTGAGACGAAGGCCAGAGAGACAGAGAGCACAGCAACTGAGAACCCCACCACACAGAGGCACACAACACCATCACCCATACAACAATACACGCACAATACACCAAAAACCACTACACATTACCACACACATCAACACTGACACCACCCCACACATCACCCAAACCACCCCATGTCACGCCAAAGATACCCCCGGTTTTCCGAGGAGGAGCTCAGGGTCATGGTGGAGGAAATCCTACGGGTAGAGCCACAGCTATTTGGCTCACAGGTGCAGCACACCTCCATAGCCAGGAAGATGGAGCTATGGCGCAGAATAGTCGACAGGGTCAACGCAGTGGGACAGCATCCAAGAAATCGGGAGGACATCAGGAAGAGGTGGAACGACCTACGGGGGAAGGTGCGTTCAGTGGTCTCCAGGCACAACATCGCGGTACAGCGGACTGGCGGCGGGCCCCCACCTCCTCCCCCACAACTAACAACATGGGAGGAGCAGGTCTTGACCATCATGCATCCAGAGGGCCTCGGAGGAGTCGGTGGAGGAATGGACACTGGTCAAATCTTAACTATCATATCCCCCACCCTACCTGCATGCTATCACACCCCCCCACCCTCACCCCCTACCCTATCACTCCAACTCCTCACCAGTGTACTAATAACACAAACCACACATCCCAACACCAAGCCCTGCATGACACAAGTAAGCATGGTCACCCATCACCAAAGCATGCTCACTGCACATACCCAGAACAACCCCCTAACCATCATCACACAAACCGACACACAGGAATGCTTGCACTGGGGTAAACAAACACCCACCCATAGCACACCATTACACACACAGATGCAATAATCATGCCCTTATGTCCCTGCAGGACCACTAAGGAACGTCACCACACAGGAGGGTCCAGACATCTCCTCTCCACCCACAGAAGAGGCCCACAGTGACGACAGCAGCTCTGCCCTACAGGATCCTGATGACCAGCCTGGACCATCGTGGGCCTCAGGACAGTCGGTTCCCCTTGCACAGGCACTGCCCAACACTGACCTTTCACCCTCTGGTAACACCAGCACAGCACCCACCCAGCGGGCCGATACCTCCTTCCCCAGGACACGTCAATCAGCGATGTGTCCACCACTACAGGGAACCCAGGATAACTCACCACCCCAACAACAACAGGGACCTGTGGGCAGTGGTAGTGGGCACACGGTCCAGGGGACGGAGGCACAGGAACACAGGGGAACTGGGAGGGCTGCTGTGCGACAGGGGGAGGACAGGCCAAGGGAACCCACTCTCCACGAGGCCCTCTCCTCAATCATGGGTGCATACTACCACTCCCAGGAGACGATGGCGACGGTCCTGGCCAAGTTTCAGGAGACCCAGGGCCTGCAGGAGGAGCAGTATTTGGGGTTCAGGGAGGAGCTCAGGACCATCAGCTCCGCCCTGGGCACCATCGTAGGGGTGCTGAAGGACATACAGCAGACCATGAGGGACACCGTGGCACTCCAAGGGGCCCCTGACACTAGCCTGGACGATGAACTGCCCACCACCTCCGCCGGCGCTAGTGGACAGGACGTCCTGCCACGGGACCACCACACCAGCACCCCACCCCCTGCAGAGGGACAACCACCACGCAAGCGGGCCCTGAGATCCAGGAACAGGACAGAGCACGATGGCAAGACCCCCGCCAGGAAATGAGACCACCCTGATTGTCCCCCCACTGTCCCACTTTGTTACCCTGCCCATACTTAAACTGCCCCAGCTCCACTTCCTATGCCCAGATGGGCAGTGCACCTGTGTGACCAATGGACTGGACTCTGCCATGGACATTCCTCCACCGTCCCCCATCACCATTTTCCAACCCCCCTCCACTTTTGAGCACTTAAATAAACACCCTTGAACCACAAAACAATCTGGAGTCAGTCTGTGATTTGGTAAATTTGTATTATCAATGACAGTGTCAAAATGCGTTCACTATTGTAAGCCAACATACCTATGTCACACATCACAAGTCCTAGAAGGATGCAAGCAGATGACACACGTTGGTAACCACACCTGTGAAACCGTAATGGAAAGGTACAACTCAGTGACCAAATACTGCTATTAAATGACAGACAGGATAGAGGTAGAAGTGTGAAAGTGAATGTCATGGTAAAAAAAAATGATCTCATCTGTGTGTCACTGGAAATATTGCTGTATGACTGACTCCCTGTTGTCTATGTCTTCTTCCTCAGCTTCCTCCTCATCACTGTCCACAGGCTCCACAGGCTCCACAGCTGCCACAACACCGCCATCTGGACCATCCTCCTGCAGAAAAGGCACCTGGCGTCGCAAAGCAAGATTGTGAAGCATTGAGCAGGCGATGATGATCTGGCACACCTTCTTCGGTGAGTAGAATAGGGAACCACCTGTCATATGGAGGCACCTGAACCTGGCCCTCAGGAGGCCGAAGGTGCGTTCGATCACCCTCCTAGTCCGCCCATGGGCCTCATTGTAGCGTTCCTCTGCCCTGGTCCTGGGCCAGGACAGGTTGGGGTAACCAGAGTCCCCTAATAGCCACACACGGTGCCTCTGGAGTTCACCCATCATATAGGGGATGCTGCTATTCCGCAGGATGTAGGCGTCATGCACAGAGCCAGGGAACATAGCATTTACCTGGGAGATGTACTGGTCTGCCAAACAGACCATCTGTACATTCATCGAATGATAACTCTTCCGGTTCCTGTACACCTGTTAACTCCTGTGGGGGGGGACCAGAGCTACATGGGTCCCATCAATGGCAACTATGATGTTGGGGATATGTCCAAGGGCATAGAAGTCACCTTTCACTGTGGGCAAATCCTCCACCTCAGGGAAAACAATGTAGCTCCTTACGTGTTTCAGCAGGGCAGACAACACTCTGGACAACACATTGGAAAACATAGGCTGGGACATCCCTGATGCCATGGCCACTGTTGTCTGAAAAGACCCACTAGCAAGGAAATGGAGCACTGACAGCACCTGCACGTCAGGGGGGACTCCTGTGGGATGGCGGATTGGTGACATCAGGTCTGGCTCCAACTGGGTACATAGTTCCTGGATAGTGGCACGGTCAAACCTGTAGGTGACAATTAAATGTCGCTCCTCCATTGTCAACAGGTCCACCAGCGGTCGGTACACCAGAGGATTCCGCCATCTTCTCAAATGTCCCAGCTGACGGTGCCTAGGAAGGACAATAGCGACCACAGAGTCAACAAATTCCCAGGTATGTACCCACAGATCCACAGAACACGACACCAAACACAAAACCCTTCCTGTATGTGTGTTGAGTGTAGGCCTAGCTATGTGTGACGCAGTAGTAAATGAAGCCATGTGGGCCCCTGAAATGGCGGCTGCCTGACCTCTAAACTGGGACAATGGGAATGTGAAGTCACTGCGCTTGCGTTGTACCCCGTCGGGGTAGGCGGTGGTAGACCGCGGCACAATGCTGCATTGGTCAACATTGGACCCTATGGGTCCCATGAGCCAATGACGAAGTGCGCTGACGGTAATGATACGCACCGCCGCGGACGTCACCGCCGCGGACGTGACCGCCATTTTCTATCTGTTCAATCACTCGATACCTGATCTTCGACAGGAGAGGACCTACACTGCAAGTGCTGCTGTGACCTCGGTCTGGAAGAGACAATGGCTGCTGCGTCTGGGGAAAGGGCCCCTGCCTTCACTGCTGAGGTGTTGGCGAAGCTAGTAGACGGGGTCCTTCCCCAGTACACGCTACTCTACGGTCCTCCAGACCAACAGGTAAGTACACAGGGAGCACGTAGTATGGGCTATGCCTGGGTGGAGAAGGCAGGTTATAAGAGGGAAGGGGGCAGAGTTCAGGGAACATCAATGAGTGTGAATGCATGTGCCACATGGCAAGGGCAGGGATGTTGGCCACTCACTTCGACGGTGCAGTTGGTAATGACTTCTCTTCTTCCCCTGTGCATGTCATGTAGGTCAGCGCCCACCAGAAGAAGGACATTTGGCGTGCCATCGCCAAGGATGTACGGACCCTGGGGCTCCCACCAGAGACGGGGCACCCACTGCCGTAAAAGATGGGAGGACATTCGCCGCTGGAGCAAGAAGACGGCGGAGGCTCAGCTGGGGATGGCCTCCTAACGTGGGAGGGGTGCCCGTCGCCCCATGACCCCCCTGATGTTCCGGATCCTGGCGGTGGCCTACCCGGAGTTGGATGGGCGCTTGAGGGCATCACAGCAGACACAAGGGGGTGAGTGCACCCTCATTCTGGGGACTTTGCGCGCAGTTGAGGGGTCTGGGTGTGGGGGCAGGGCTGTGGGTTTCCCCAGGCCATGGCGAGTTCCATAGGCTAGGCCCCTCCATAATGCAGGCCATGTGGCACTCCACCCCACCTCAGTAGTGGGCCAAGTACAGGTATAGATGCCCCTGTGGCATCCATGTGTGCAGATGTCCACCATAGCCAAGTAGGCCATATCCCAGCAATTGCATCTGTAGAGGCCAAGAGCACGGCGTAGTGCAGGGGGCTGCTGTGTCTGTATTGTCCGCCATGCACTCAACCTGTCTTTCTTCTGTCGTCCCCTCCCCCTTTTTCTGCTCTCCCTGATCTTTTGTGCATCAGCATCATCAGGCGGAGGTACAGTGGCACCAGGGCACGAGGGAGCTGCATCCCACATGGCCATGGAGGGCCACACCACGGACTCAGAATGCACCAGTGGGACGGAGTGCGAGGGGAGCTACACGTCGGTCACCGGATCACCAACCAGTGACACGGACTCGTCCGCCAATGGGAGCTCCCTTGTGGTGGCGGCACCATCTGTGCCCCCCATTTCTACAGGTACAGCTGCCACCTCCCCTACCAGCACCGCTCTCCCAGCAGCCCCTCAACGTTCGCCCCGTGCCCGCTCACCCAGGAGGGTGGGCATCACCTTCGCCCCAGGCACCTCAGGCCCTGCCCCTGTCACCCCTGCTGCCCTCAGTGAGGAGGCGATTGACCTCCTCAGGTCACTCACTGTTGGGCAGTCTACAATTTTGAATGCCATCCAGGGTGTAGAAAGGGAGTTGCAACATAGTAATGCATTCCTGGAGGGCATTCATTCTGGTCAGGCTGCCCTTCATCGAACCCTGCAATCTCTGGCCTCAGCACTGATGGCAGCCATTGTCCCTGTCTCTAGCCTCCCCCTTCCAACTTCCTCCACCCAGACCCAATCCCCTGTACCCCAGCCTGTCCCAAGCACACCATCAGACAAGCATGCATACACCTCAACACCCAAAAGTAGCTCAGGCAAACATAGGCACCACACAACCCACAGGCACTCACACAAGCATCACCCACATGCAGACACACCAACATCCACTGACTCCACTGTGTCCCCTCCTCGTCATCTCCCTCCTCCCTCCCAGTATGGTCTATACTCTCACCTGCATGCACTACATCTAAAGGCACTAGGACTCGCACCAGAACACCCAGCACCACACCCCGCTCACCTGCACTCACCACCCCCACTCCCATTTACACGTCCCCTGTGTCCTCTCCCAGTGTGTCTGTGACGCCCCCTCCCAAAGTACACAAACGCGGACACCCACACACCCAACATCCATCCACCTCACGACAGCCTCCAGTACCTGCACCAGCACCCAAAACACCTAAAGTGACGCCTCCTACAACTACCTCCTCTTCCTCCACTCCCAGACCCCCTCCAGCTACCCATCCCAGTGTTCGTCAGAAACTGTCCCTCTGCAACGTTGACCCCTTTGCCCCCACCCCTCCAATTCATCAGTCCCGTCGTAGCCCCTCAGCCAAAAGGACTCCAAGTACCAGTGGTGCGTGTTACAGGTGTGTGGAGTGCACCGGCCACCAGGGCAGGCAGTGTGACACGGAGCCAAGGGACTGCCAGCCACCCCCTGTAAAGCATCTCAAGTTGGAAAGTGGGCGACGGGACGGGGTGATGACTCCTGGAGGCAAAACTACTCACAAGGGTCCCAGGGGGATTGCAGAGTCAGCTGTGACTCCTCCAAAGGTGGGAAAGTGCCAGAAGAAGTCTGCACAGGCTGGTGTGAGCAGCACGGCAGAGAAGGGCGGCATCCTTCCCGGCGGCCGGGACGCCATCGCCAGCACCGTCGTCACTGGTCAGGAGACCACCGCCACCGCCGGAGTCATTGCCCAGGAGGGCACAGGTATCGTCACTGGTCAGGAGACCACCGCCGGACTCATTGCCCAGGAGGGCACAAGTATCGTCACTGGTCAGGAGACCACCGCCGGAGTCAGTGCCCAGGAGGGCACAAGTATCGTCACTGGTCAGGAGACCACCGCCGGAGTTATTGCCCAGGAGGGCACAAGTATCGTCACTGGTCAGGAGACCACCGCCGGAGTCATTGCCCAGGAGGGCACAAGTATTGTCACTGGTCAGGAGACCACCGCTGGAGTCAGTGCCCAGGAGGGCCCCGGCTGCCACAGCCCCGCTGGGCAATGAGGGACCGTCATGCCACACACCAATGCACAGCCCAGAGACCGGCATGGCAAAGCACCGCTGAACAGGGCACCGCCAACTCAAGCACAGCTGAACAGGGCACTGCCAACTCAAGCACCGCTGAACAGGGCACCGCCAACTCAAACACCGCTGGGCCGGGGACCGCCAACTCAAGCACCGCTGAACAGGGCACTGCCAACTCAAGCACCGCTGAACAGGGCACCGCCATCTCAAGCACTGCTGAACAGGGCCCCGCCAACTCAAGCACCGCTGGGCCGGGCACCGCCAACTCAAGCACGGCTGAACCGGGCACCGCCAGCTCAAGCACGACTGAACAGGGCACCGCCAACTCAAGCACGGCTGAACAGGGCCCCGCCAACTCAAGCACGGCTGAACAGGGCACCGCCAGCTCAAGCACCGCTGAACAGGGCACCGCCAACTCAAGCATCGCTGAACAGGGCACCGCCAACTCAAGCACCGCCAACTCAAGCACCGCTGAACAGGGCACCGCCAGCTCAAGCACGGCTGAACAGGGCACCGCCAACTCAAGCACGCTGAACAGGGCCCCGCCAACTAAAGCACCGCTGGGCCGGGCAACGCCAACTCAAGCACCGCTGAACAGGCCGGAGACCGCCATGGCAAAGCACCGCTGAACAGGGCAGAGCACCGCTGAACAGGCCAGAGACCGCCATGGCAAAGCATCGCTGAACAGGCCAGAGACCGCCATGGCAAAGCACCGCTGAACAGGGCAGAGACCGCCATGGCAAAGCACCGCTGAACAGGGCAAAGCACCGCTGAACAGGCCAGAGACCGCCATGGCAAAGCACTGCTGAACAGGGCAGAGCACCGCTGAACAGGCCAGAGACCGCCATGGCAAAGCACCGCTGAACAGGGCAGAGCACCGCCATGGCAAAGCACCGCTGAACAGGGCAGAGCACCGCTGCAGAAGGAAAAGACCGCCACATCAAGCATTGTTAGCCATGTACAGCTGGGACACTGATGGGACAGGAATTGTCACGGTGAGCCTAATCCAGTCCAGGCACCATTCCTCCTCCAGAACCAGTGGAGAGATCCATCCACTACCTCTGTCCTGCAAACAGGATGAAGCACTCTGGGTACCAGTCCCCCTCCAGAACCAGTGGAGGCTGTTATCCACTTGAGAGACTGTGGCTTTGCACTCCCCAGGATGGAACAGTTGGCAACCCACCCACTGTAGAGACTTGAGAGACTGTGGCTTTGCACTCCCCAGGATGGAACAGTGGGCAAACCACCCACTGTAGAGACTTGAGAGACTGTGGCTTTGCACTCCCCTGGATGGAACAGTGGGCAACCCACCCACTGTAGAGACTTGAGAGACTGTGGCTTTGCACTCCCCAGGATTGAACAGTGGGCAACCCACCCACTGTAGAGACTTGAGAGACTGTGGCTTTGCACTCCCCAGGATGGAACAGTGGGCAACCCACCCACTGTAGAGACTTGAGAGACTGTGGCTTTGCACTCCCCAGGATTGAAGAGTGGGCAACCCACCCACTGTAGAGACTTGAGAGACTGTGGCTTTGCACTCCCCAGGATTGAAGAGTGGGCAACCCACCCACTGTAGAGACTTGAGAGACTGTGGCTTTGCACTCCCCAGGATACATCAATGGGCATGGAGCCCCATCGTGGATGTGGCGTGGTGCTGTAATCCAGCTGAGGTGCCCCCCTTCCCTTCCCCCTGAGGTGCCTGTTGTATTTCTCCCTGATGCCCCGGCAGTGTTCTCTCCATTTGTGGACAGGTATTTTGTGTGGGCCTCGCCCATGCATTTTTGGACCATTGGTGCACGGACATTGATATGTGCATATCTGCACTACTTCTCGTAATGTATATACTTTTGAATGTGTTTATATCTATCTGTATATATTTGGTACATGTATTTTGATACATTACAATGTTTGAACTGATTTCCTTTTGTCTTTGCATTCTTCCGAGGGGGTTGTGGGTTGTTACTGTGCTGTTTGGAAATGCTTTGGTGTGTGTGTTGTAATGTGCGAGGGTGGGGGTGTTGCATGTGTGTCCCCCTGACTTTTGCCTCCCCCCTCCCCTATGTCGTAGGAGCAGTACTCACCGTTGTCTTCGCCGCCGCAGGCGCTGGTGTTCGTAGATGAGTAGGAAGACAAGGGCAGGTAGGATTTGTAATTCCGGCTCCATGGTGTCCTCCTTCCTCGTGGGATGTGTTCAGGTGAGCGTTTTCCCATTGCAAAAGCAGTTTCCGCTGTGTTTTTATCCACGGTGAATGCGCCCCGGAAAAGGTGGGGGGTTGTAATAGTGTGGGCGGTACATTGTCTTCCGCCTGTCTGTTGTCGGTGACCTTCGCGCTGCTTGTCTGTACCGCCGTGGCGGGCGGTGTGTTAAAGTGGCTGTCTTTGTTGGCGGTTTCTGCCACGGTCATAATTCCCTTTTTTTGTCCGCCGGCCTGTTTGCGGTATTACCGCACCTGTAACACCGACCGCCAAGGTTGTAATGACCCCGTTAATATTGATTGTTCCTGCATGGTTTCCCCACCTCTGAAAAAGAGAAAAGGGGGAGGCCATTATAAAATTACAAAACAAGACTCAGGGGCTAAGAGGAAAACTTATACACACTTGGAATACCCCGTTTGTCATTCAGCAGCCCCCGAAATGTCATCTGATAACCTCATAACTGACAATAGAGAGAAGGGACTTTTACGGGATGATTCTACACACATAATTGTTCCATACTTAAACCATTCTGTGCAGCCTTGGAGGAGAAACTTGTTACCTTGATAACTAAAAAACTGGAACAATTTCATACTAATATGATTAGGATGATCTCTCAAACAGCTATAAGACCACCTAACTCGGGTAATCTCCATATGCAGGCGGTAGTGCCCTTAAATGGAGAAGTACTGTAAAACCCACCACCTAACGAAAATGGTTCATCTCTGGCTCATTCCATAGCCAGACATGTACCTTTACTTATGGAGTTTAAGCCCCCTTCAGAGATCAGAAAGGGAGCCCATTCAGGATGTTCACCCGCTCTTCACATTAACCCCATTGATACCTGAGAAGAGCCATTGCAACTTCCACCTGATTGTATGCCGTATGTTTTGGTTCTAGCAAATGTGCCCCCTTTAGATCCTTGTCATAACGAAGACACCCAGGCATTAATGAGGAAATGTGCTCATTGGTTAAGGTCTAAATCTAGTTACCAAGGAGATTTTAATAACAAGATTCTCATGGGACGTAGAGTGAATTGGGTTGGCTCATCAAAGAAAGCATACGAGGATGACTGCGTTGTGATCAACTTTGCTAATCCTTGCCTAGTTAAATGTTTGTTGGCTGACCTGTTTTATTGTGCCAGGAATGAAGAGGGGATTCAAATGTATCCACTAAGCTATTTTTATGACCCAATCCTCTTACCTGCTTGCCCTAAAGCAGCTCAATGTGATTCAAATGCACGGTTGACTATAACACAAGCCCGGTCAAATATTACTATTATTAGCTGTCTTCAGGACCTGATTCCTATAGATGAGAATGATTGACATGTGGATAAGGATAGGCTCATAAGAGGTGTTCTGAAGGGGCCAGTGGAGGGCGATGGGAATGATTTCTTTATCACAGAAAGGACTTGATGAGATAGATATCCCCACTTATGTCTTTGCAGTTGCTACTATTGGTGAGAAAATGGCGGTAGGGACAGGCTCTAAATCTTTAACATTAATTAGTTGGAGCATTGCGGGGCTTCGGTCAAAGGTAAAAACCCCAGAGTGGTTGGAATTTATATCTATATATAATGTTATCTGCCTACAGGAGACCTGCTCAATGGACCCTTTCCAATTGTACGGTTACTTTTCCATATATCAACCAGCAATTCACTCCCTAGCGGGAAGGGCAAGTGGGGGTCTTCTGGTTCTCGTTATAACAATATCCCGCGTAATCTTCTGAAGGGAAGTTTTGAGCAGGTAACAGATTTTCTTGATTCCTTTGATAATCTCCAGGATAATGAGTTGATTATTATATGGGTAGGAGATTTTAATATGTCACTATGTAACCAGGAAGTTTCACATGCGTGCAGTACCTCCATAGTGGGTAGAGAGATGTCAACTCATTTTATTCACACAAACCAAGATGAAGTTTTAAATACTTTTATCTATAAATTTGATCTTGTATATGCAAGGGAGAAGGCTGCCGCACATATCCAAAAAATACCTACATTCACAGGGAATTCTAAAGGGAGTATTATTGATTTTATTCTTATTGGTTCCTCTGACCTTCATTTAATTCTTGGTTTTAAGATAATATCACATTGTGCCAGTTATCACAATCCACTATGTATTAATCTTGCTTTTAACAGTAAATCAGCTTCAACCAACAGAGAACCTAGAGGGAAATGTGTTTTCAATAAAAACTTTGGCCTACGCATGAAATGGGAAAGGATAGATCCAAAGATATTCAATCAGAAAATTATTGAACAGTAATTGGATTCCATTAATTCATGCCTGTCGCAACAACCAACCCATGGTTGCTTAGTATTGGAATTTGAACAATTTAGCTCTGCTATTTCTGAGGTATTGGTGAGTGACAGGACTCCCCGGGGCCCAATGGCCTGCCGATGGTTTAATTCCGCTTGTACAACTGCCCATAAAGATCTAAAAAAAGCTCTCAAATCTATTCCCTTTTCCTGTGATCTAGTTAGAACGGCAAGGGGACAATACAAGGCAGTCTGGCAGAGAGAAAAATTGAAATTAGAACTAGAGCATGGGAAGAGCTTCTGGCAGCTACCAAACTGAAGGACACCACACAATTTTGGAGGGTGGTAAATCACCCTTACTTCATGGAACATGACAATGAAGAGGACGACTGTCTGATACCAGAACCAGTTTGGGTGAATCACTTCACGAGGGTTTTTCAGCCTGGAAGTGACTTCCTACCCAAGGGGGACAAAAGTAGTAACCAGAGACCCGTAGAACCTAACCTGAATATAATTGACTTATCTTTTGAGTTACATGAGGTTATCACAGCAATTAATCGATTGAGACCAGGGAAAGCACCCGGCCCGGATGGGGTCCCTGTTGATCTTTTTAATTCTATGCCGGATCTCTGGGGCCCTCTAGTTACAAATGTACTAAGAAGTGTAGTAAAAAGAAATATTCCCTCCTCATGGAAACTGGCCATAATCATCCCTATCTTCAAAAAGGGTAACAGGCAAGATCCAACTTGTTGTAGGCCAATTTCTCTCATAGACTCTACTTCTAAGATATTGGGGACCGTGATTCTGACACTCAGGCAAAGATCCTCTCCCCAATCCAATACGGCTTTAGACCTGGTCTTGGTACAGTTGATCAAGCATTAAATTTGCACCTTATCCTTAGCAAATATGTTACTGTTTGGAAAGAATCTATTCATCTGGTTTTCATTGATTTATCAAGTGCTTTTGACCTGGTGATCAGAGGGAAGCTCTGGCAAATCATGGAATCCTTGGGGGTTGATTGGAACCTGTTGGAGCTAATTAAACGTTTATACACTGATCTAATGGTTTCAGTGCAGTATGATTTGCACGGCGAGAGGTCTACCTCCTTTCAATCAATGGTCTTGAACACTGGCATATATTTGTGATTATTGGGCTGCTTGTACCATCATCAAATAAATCATTTACCATTAATTTGTCATTTTAGAAGTACAATGAGGCCATTACTAATTGTGTCACATACCATGTGGTTCTGGTTGATAAGAAACTGCCTTCAACTTTGAGCCATAGGGTTTGCTCGGGAGGACTGTTTCTTGCCTGTCTGTGCTCAGTGCATTCCTTCAGTAGGCTGTGGCTCAGTCCATGGCTCAGATTTATGGGCTTTGTAGCACAGGTAGCCCAGCAATTCACCTTACTGCGCTGCCATGTGTCACAAGAAAAGGACAGGAATGATCCTTACCTATCCAAAACAGCACATTCCTGTCCTTTCCCCCTGCTCTGGTGCCCTTTTGGTTGCCTAGCACCAACATAGGCACCCTTGCACCATTGTGCAACGGTACAGGGTTGCAAGGCATACCTTTTTGGTGCATTCCCAGGTTTACATGTTCTTGTAAATCTGGGAATGCGTCAAAATCCATGGATGTTGCATGGGAACACCCATGCAACATCCATGGAAGCACCTCCCTGGTGCAAGGTAATATAACACAGCGATCTGCAGTGCATTACATTAGTCAAGATATATGAAGCCACACAGAGCCATGCAAGGTGACTTTGCTTGGTGTCATAAATCTCACTTAAGGTATGTGTTGCTCTTGCATCACGTGCAAGATGCACACAAACCAAGTCAGGTCTCCCCCAGGTCTCTCCCAGTAGCACCCCAGGTCTCTCCCAGTAGCTCCAGGTCTCTCCCAGTAGCACCTGTGGCACCACATGAGTGTGTGGCATATACAGTATTAACCACAGTTCTAGCCTTAACAAAATACCGGCTTTAATCCTGTTTTCTCCCCCACCCTTAAAAAAGTCATTGAGAGCTAGCAGAACCTCTAAATAAACATAAAGATGCTAATGATTCCACCAGGGATATTAATGCTGTTAGCTGCATTTCAGTTTGACACTGCTAATTGTTACTCTCTATGGAGGAGGAGAACACCATATTTGTAGCACCTTTGACTGTGCACCCTAAAACATAACTCTCTCGAATGCAATGCTTTTCAGGTTGAGCATAAGCATACAACCTCTTGTATGAGTTTTTTTTAAGTAGACCTCTTCTATGGGCTTCCAGCTATTTCGTTTGTTAGTTTCAGTGTCATTTAAAAATCCTTGCTTGCAAATGGTCCTTCATGCTTTTTTCCCCTCCTTCTTCTGTGTGGGAGCAGGGATCAACTACTGTATAACTACACTTTGTCCTGTTTATCTGGTCTCTAGGGGACTTTTTTTTACTTTGTTTCCTGCTCAAGTCCAGGAAGCTTCCATTTTCATTTGCAGAGCATTCTTGCTCTGAGCTTTGCTGTAAACATGGCTATAAATCAGGCTGTGATCTTGGTCACATTCAGTCTTTATTGGCTCTCTGCACCCTCTCTCAGCTGCCTGGCTCCCGCCCTTCCCTGGCTTGGACTTTCTTTACCGCGTGTACCTGTGGTCCTGGCGCTGAGAGCAAGGGTGGAGGATCACTTGTAATTACTTATAACCTAGGTGCCCAGGGATTCTTATGTCATGGTTCGTAGCAAGATTAGCAGTGTTATCTTCACACCACAAAATTGTTTTCGTGAACTTTGGAATGAACTGTGACTGCTTGACATTTCCTGCTTTCTTAGTCAGTTGTGCCTGACCTTTCCTAATTAAGCAATTGAGTGGTGTTTTGTAAATCAACCCTCTATCTCCCACTTTTGTCGGAATGGAAAGCTTCAAGGGTTTGTTTCTTTCGTGGGGTGTGGCCTTGTGCCAGATTTCTATCTAAAATCTAGGCAATTTACCGAGCACACAGGAATGTTCCTTCATCCAGAGGCCCCACCCCCAGATGTAACCTGATGTCACCTATGAAACCTTTGTATGGCATCCGTGCTCTTTTAGCTCTGCTACCCTCAGCCAGAGAACCTCTTTCCTAGCACTCAGTGGTCACTGCTGTTCCAGTGCCCGGCCACCATGCACAGCTCTACCAGGGCATCTCACTTATTAGAGACAGAGCCCACATCTACTCCCACACCGAAACCCCTCACCCAGCTATAAAAGGGCTCTGCAATCTTTAGAGACAGTAACCACTTCTGCTACATATTGGGATCCCACTTACAGCTCCATCAGTGCACCTCAGTTCTTACAGTCAATACACACTGCTGTTCCAGTAGTGTGACCTCACACGCAGCTCCACCAGTGCACCTCAGTTCACATACTTCAAGCCCTCATCTGTGCCAGTGCCAGAACCCCACACACGCTGTCTGCCAGAGCACCTCAGTTGTTACAGCCAGTACACTCTGCTGTTCCAGTACTGGGACCTCGGGCACAGGTCCATTAGAGCACCTCAGTTCACACATTGCAAGCCTTCAGCTTTGCCAGTGCCTGAACCTCACACACACTGTCTGCCAGATCACCTCAAATCTTACAGCCAGTACACTCTGCTCTTCCAGTACTGGGACCTCGGGCGCACCTCCTTTAGTGCACCTCAGTTCACACACTCCAAGCCCTCAGCTGTGCCAGTGCCAGCATCCTCATACACACTGCCTGCCAGATAACCTAATTTCTTAGAGCCAGTACATTATGCTGTTCCAGTACTGGGACCTTGGACGCAGCTCCATCAGTGCACCTCAGTTCACACACTCCAAGCCCTCAGCTGTACCAGTGCCTGAACCCCACACACACTGTCTATCAGAGCACCTCAGTTCTTACAGCCTGTACACTCTGGTGTCCCAGTACTAGACCTCGGGCCTATCAGTGCACCTCAGTTCACGCACTCCAAGCCATCAGCTTTGCTAGTGCCAGAACCCCACACACACTGTTTGGCACAGCACCTCAGTTCTTACAGCCAGTACACTCTGCTGTTCCAGTACTGGGACCTTGAGTGCACCTCCATCCGTGCACCTCATTTCACACACTGTAAGCCCTCAGCAGTGCCAGTGCCAGAACCCAACTCACGCTGTCTGTCAGACTACGTCAGTTCTTTCTGCCAGTATACTCTGCTGTTCCAGTACTGGGACCCCGCGTGTAGGTCTATCAGTGCACCTCAGTTCTTCCCCAACAAGGTCACTTCCTTTCCTACACTGGAACCCCATTCACATGCAGTTCCATTACAGCAGCTTGATTCTAATATTCGGTTTCACTGCCAAGCCAATACTGGACCCAAAAAAACAAAACACAGCTCAGCCAGTGCACATCAAGTCTAACATCTAACACCACTGTTGATAGAAACAACCACAGCTAGGTTGGTAACTAAATTGTCTGTCTGCACTAGTACCACCTTCTCCCTCAGGAGCCCTTGAAAATTAGTAGGAGTACAGTCCTCCGGGTTGACCGCCTTCGTCCTATCAAGGTAGCCAGCATGGAATCCAGCGAGACCGAAGGAGGCAGAACATCCTCTCCTTCTAGCAAATACAGCTTCTGAAGGAAACGTGGAACCTGAACCTCGTCCACATCCTTCCATTCCCGAAATATCATATCCTTGACTGGTCCCTGAATGGCATAGCAAAGCGAGAAGGCGTAACATACAGGTAAATGAAGTGCAAATCTACCTTTGTTGGCTGACAGGAAAGAAATCACATGTACCAGGATGTCCCACATCTCCTCCTGGGACACATACTTCCCCCTTGAGAATGTAGAAGGACCTCCACATCCAAAGATGAGAAACTCCCCTCAGCCAATGATTTCTGCAATGTGGATGATTGCCTAAGCTGCGCAGCTCCAGCGCGGCTTCCCTGGTGACCCAGCTTCCGACTGTTCTGATGGAGTTGGGCTGCCCTAGGATGGCTGGGGCTGTGCTTCCGGGTTGGCACCTTTCAGGTGTGAGATGCGTCTCCAGCAGCCTGTTGCGTGAGTTCACACTCGCCCTTCAGGACTCCTTGCTTCGGTGGGTCAGGGGCAAAGCCACTCCCATACTGGGCCCCTCCTGCTGCTTCACCAGGGCACCTCCAGGCTAACACTCAGCAACACTGGCATACCAATACTAGGTTCCACAAACAGCTCCACTAAGATTCCTCATTTCTAACCTTGTGTGCCCATTACTATTCCAGTACTGCAGCCCACATACAACTGTCAGTGCACCTCAACCCTAGCCTGCAGTGCCCAATTATTCCAATACCAAGAATTACATGGCGCTCCATTTTTCATTACTGACCCTCTGCCTTTCTGTTATTCCAGCACTGAGCTGGGACACAACTCTGTCTATACCTGTCATCCAGATCTGAAGTGCCCCAATATTGCTATATTGGGGTTTACATACAATTCTGCTGATGCACCTCCTACTGTTCTGCAGTGTCCCCTGCTGTTCTATACTCTGACGTCTGTTTGAGGACGTGGGGGAGCCAATTGAATCTATTCTTAGCTGCCATCTATATTTCGGAGGGTCTGTTTCACCTATCTCACTCCATTATTTTCTTTACTCTGTTTACCCTACTTTTCTCTTTTCAGCTCTTAAAATCCACACGTTAATAGTTTAAATTGTTCTTTCAACTGTATATTTGTACTCCTCTCCCTTGTTTTTATTTTCCTCTTCCTCCTGCTACCTCCTCATTCAAACTTGCAAAAACATAGTTATTTCTTTCCCTGTTTCGTTCCTCTTTTTTCTTCATCGGCATTCATCTTTCACTATTTTTTCTCTTCCCTTCATTCCTTCTTTATCTTTTTTAGTTGCTCTTTCCTTTGACTCAGTGTGTGTCCTTTCACTTTTTTTTTTAGACATTTCTTCCTTTCTTTCCTGGTGTTTTCCTTATCTTTATCTGTCTATTCACATTTTACTATTAATCCCTCTTTTTCCTGTCTGTGTGTGAAAGCCACAAGTTACTTGTCAGGACCCGAAGTGCCAATGTGGTTTTCCCATTCTGTGTCTGTGGGAAATGTGTCAGTACATACATGCCGTTGTTCTCTCGCTGCTTGTTTCTCCCACCATCTCTCTTTTTTCTCTAATGTTCATTTTTCTCTTTCTTTTCACAATTCTTTCATTATTTTTTCTCTTTGTCTTTCATTCGTTCGCTTCCTTCCCTTTTATCTTTTGTCTCATACGTTTGCTCTATTGCTTCTCTTAGTTGTGTTCCCATTTTCTCATTCTTTCCTTCCCTTATTTCTTTTATTCCTTTGCGACCCCTTCTCTTTCTACCTTTTGTCTGTTGTATTCCTTTTGCCTCTCTTTTTCTGCCCCATCTGCTTTCTCTCCTGAGGCCTAGTTATCAATGGAGCAACAGGTGCAATGGCACCGGGGCCCAGAGACCTACAGACCTCACTCAACTTTAATTACTACTGTATTTTCCTACTGAAATTGCAGCTAAACATAATCCTTTTTCACTCCAGGGTCAATTACACCATTACTACACCACTTCTCCTCTCCCTCTTTCCTTTCACCCTCCAATCCGTCACAATTGATATTTCGCAGCATTTTTAACGCCCGCACAGAGCAGCCGTTAAAAGGAGGCACACCATTATTCTTAATGGGCCTCAATGTGCTTTGCAGGGTTTGTGTAAACATTTTTGACACTAATCCTGCAAAGCACCAAACTAGCATCAAAATATTTTGTGCTAGTTCCCCAACTAACACCGTATTGTGCTGTATCTTAAATACGGTGCACAGATGGCCGCAAAGGGCGGCTCGAAAACTGGCGCTACAGTTGATGCAGCACCACTTTTCTTAAATCTGTATCTGAATGTTTTGAGTAAAAATTGGCCATTCAGTGAGTTGGGAGTAGTTGGTTCACCTGGCATCGGTGTGACCAAATTTAGAACCACAGCACCCATTGCAGATAAGTAACCTATATAATTATTTTTTCATTACATTTTGGTACATGTAGTTTGTTTTCTATTATAAAGGGAGGACTACAAAAAACAGAATTCAAGGGAAAACGAACGCTTGAAAAGTTATTCGGACTATACATGGGACAACTCAGAACTATCTATCTCTGCACGAATATGGAATGCTGTGTTTTTTAAACTGATCGCAAAAATTCAATGTCTGCTTTTGTATTTCAATAATGCCGCACAAATCTCGATGGGGATCAGTGGACCACTGCACACAGCAAATTGGTTGACATGGGCACTATGGCAGAAAAGGAACAGAACAAGGGGAGATGCTTCGGCAGTTGTAAGGGGGAGCAGCCAATACCGGTGGCTCAGGGTCCAGCCTCCTAAAAACTCTTCACGCCCAAGTACGTATTATTTGCAGCTTAAGCTTCAGACTGAGGGAAGTATGAGATCTCAACTGCGTTCACCTTGCAGGGGTGATGATAACATTTATTTCAACCGCAGTGCCAACTCTACAATCTCAATGAAGCAGGGGTGCTACACTGAGTGATTGGAGGTAAAGGGAACAACATTTCTCCCCTGGTTAACTAACAGAGACTGTAGTTAAATCTAGAGTAGACTATTGATGTGGCTTAATACCTGTGCTGAACCGGGAAACAGCTAATGACCTTGAATGGCAAGATTGTGCTGTCACACTGAAACAGAAGGCGGAGCTTGCAGGGAATAAGGCGGGTATAAATACTGAAGCCATAACCACTTGAGAGTTGGGAAATATTTAAAAAGGCCCACAAGAGTCTCTTGAGAATTCAAGTGCATGTTAGTGTAGCTCATAATATGCACTGGGGAGGGGCCGGTATACACACACACACACATGTACACTGTCTTTCACACTTGCACCCACGTACCCAGCCCAGTGTTCAAGGATTGCAAAGAGACCTAGGTAAGGAGCCCAAAGATATTTTTCTAGTCAAATAGTATTAATTGTTCAAAAAGTGTTTGTTTTACTGTGGACTCTCTGTGTTTTCAGGCAGCCTGGCCTCTTTTAAAGTGGTGTTTGTTTCAAAATCGTTTTTGCTGTGACTGTGTGAATTCCCTTGCTAGTTTGTGGCTCCCCCCCCCCTTTTTCCCCCCCTCTGCCCCCCTTTTTTCACCCCCATTCTTAGTAAAAAGACTACCTAGATCTTTCAAGAGTGTGGTTTTAGGAGACTGTTTTTAATCTGTTTATGTGATTTAAATTGTACTTAAAAGCTGTCTGCCCCCTGTATTTTTTGCCTTAAAAAAGCCCGACTTTAGAGTGTGCGCCCAGAACTATTGCAGTGTTTGTCTCTTAAACAATCTCCCCCTTACCTGAAAAGTAGACTCTGCTAGCTTGAAAGTGTGGATTCAGCCTGTCTGTATCCAAGGAGATACTGAATAGAGCAACAATAGCCTCCCCCCAGGCCCCAGGGACTGGACGTAGCTGATTTGCTCCCTGAGTCTCTGCTGCACCTGAGACCCGCCCCCCCCCCCCACCAGCTCTGGCTCCTTAAGTTTGTGGAGGGAAGGCCAAAGACAGGCACCTCCTTTTTGTGTTCCTCTGTGCATCTTCTCCTGTGTCCTGATACAGCCCAGTGTTAAAGGATTGCAAAGAGACCTAGGTAAGGAGCCCAAAGATATTTTTCTAGTCAAATAGTATTAATTGTTCAAAAAGTGGTTGTTTTACTGTGGACTCTCTGTGTTTTCAGGCAGCCTGGCCTCTTTTAAAGTGGTGTTTGTTTCAAAATCGTTTTTGCTGTGACTGTGTGAATTTCCTTGCTAGTTTGTGGCTCCCCACCCCTTTTTCCCCCCCTCTGCCCCCCTTTTTTCACCCCCATTCTTAGTAAGAAGACTACCTAGATCTTTCAAGAGTGTGGTTTTAGGAGACTGTTTTTAATCTGTTTGTGTGATTTAAATTGTACTTAAAAGCTGTCTGCCCCCCTGTATTTTTTGCCTTAAAAAAGCCCGATTTTAGAGTGTGCGTCCAGAACTATTGCAGTGTTTGTCTCTTAAACAATCTCCCCCTTACCTGAAAAGTAGACTCTGCTAGCTTGAAAGTGTGGATTCAGCCTGTCTGTATCCAAGGAGATACTGAATAGAGCAACAATAGCCTCCCCCCAGGCCCCAGGGACTGGACGTAGCTGATTGGCTCCCTGAGTCTCTGCTGCACCTGAGACCCTCCCCCCCCCCCACCTGCTCTGGCTCCTTAAGTTTGTGGAGGGAAGGCCAAAGACAGGCACCTCCATTTTGTGTTCCTCTGTGCATCTTCTCCTGTGTCCTGATACAGCCCAGTGTTCAAGGATTGCAAAGAGACCTAGGTAAGGAGCCCAAAGATATTTTTCTAGTCAAATAGTATTAATTGTTCAAAAAGTGGTTGTTTTACTGTGGACTCTCTGTGTTTTCAGGCAGCCTGGCCTCTTTTAAAGTGGTGTTTGTTTCAAAATCGTTTTTGCTGTGACTGTGTGAATTCCCTTGCTAGTTTGTGGCTCCCCCCCCCCCTTTTTTCCCACCCTCTTCCCCCCTTTTTTCACCCCCATTCTTAGTAAAAAGACTACCTAGATCTTTCAAGAGTGTGGTTTTAGGAGACTGTTTTTAATCTGTTTGTGTGATTTAAATTGTACTTAAAAGCTGTCTGCCCCCCTGTATTTTTTGCCTTAAAAAAGTCCGATTTTAGAGTGTGCGCCCAGAACTATTGCAGTGTTTGTCTCTTAAACAATCTCCCGCTTACCTGAAAAGTAGACTCTGCTAGCTTGAAAGTGTGGATTCAGCCTGTCTGTATCCAAGGAGATACTGAATAGAGCAACAATAGCCTCCCCCCAGGCCCCAGGGACTGGACGTAGCTGATTGGCTCCCTGAGTCTCTGCTGCACCTGAGACCCGCCCCCCCCCCCACCTGCTCTGGCTCCTTAAGTTTGTGGAGGGAAGGCCAAAGACAGGCACCTCCTTTTTGTGTTCCTCTGTGCATCTTCTCCTGTGTCCTGATACAGCCCAGTGTTCAAGGATTGCAAAGAGACCTAGGTAAGGAGCCCAAAGATATTTTTCTAGTCAAATAGTATTAATTGTTCAAAAAGTGGTTGTTTTACTGTGGACTCTCTGTGTTTTCAGGCAGCCTGGCCTCTTTTAAAGTGGTGTTTGTTTCAAAATCGTTTTTGCTGTGACTGTGTGAATTCCCTTGCTAGTTTGTGGCTCCCCCCCCCCTTTTCTCCCCCCCTCTACCCCCCTTTTTTCACCCCCATTCTTAGTAAAAAGACTACCTAGATCTTTCAAGAGTGTGGTTTTAGGAGACTGTTTTTAATCTGTTTGTGTGATTTAAATTGTACTTAAAAGCTGTCTGCCCCCCTGTATTTTTTGCCTTAAAAAAGCCCGATTTTAGAGTGTGCGCCCAGAACTATTGCAGTGTTTGTCTCTTAAACAATCTCCCCCTTACCTGAAAAGTAGACTCTGCTAGCTTGAAAGTGTGGATTCAGCCTGTCTGTATCCAAGGAGATACTGAATAGAGCAACAATAGCCTCCCCCCAGGCCCCAGGGACTGGACGTAGCTGATTGGCTCCCTGAGTCTCTGCTGCACCTGAGACCCACCCCCCCCCACCTGCTCTGGCTCCTTAAGTTTGTGGAGGGAAGGCCAAAGACAGGCACCTCCATTTTGTGTTCCTCTGTGCATCTTCTCCTGTGTCCTGATACAGCCCAGTGTTCAAGGATTGCAAAGAGACCTAGGTAAGGAGCCCAAAGATATTTTTCTAGTCAAATAGTATTAATTGTTCAAAAAGTGTTTGTTTTACTGTGGACTCTCTGTGTTTTCAGGCAGCCTGGCCTCTTTTAAAGTGGTGTTTGTTTCAAAATCGTTTTTGCTGTGACTGTGTGAATTCCCTTGCTAGTTTGTGGCTCCGCCCCCCCCTTGTCCCCCCCTCTGCCCCCCTTTTTTCACCCCCATTCTTAGTAAAAAGACTACCTAAATCTTTCAAGAGTGTGGTTTTAGGAGACTGTTTTTAATCTGTTTGTGTGATTTAAATTGTACTTAAAAGCTGTCTGCCCCCCTGTATTTTTTGCCTTAAAAAAGCCCGATTTTAGAGTGTGCGCCCAGAACTATTGCAGTGTTTGTCTCTTAAACAATCTCCCCCTTACCTGAAAAGTAGACTCTGTATCCAAGGAGATACTGAATAGAGCAACAATAGCCTCCCCCCAGGCCCTAGGGACTGGACTTTAGTTAACTTGCTCCTTATATAGGTTCCTCGTGGCTGTTGCATATGCTGTTGTGATTGGTTTTTGGGAGATGGTGGTTCATTGGTTGCTAGCTCCCGGGATGCATTTATGATTGGAGGATAGGGCTAGGATTCTGATTGGCTGTTGGTACTAGGGCTGTGATTGGTGGATAGGGCTAGGATTCTGATTGGCTGTTGGTACTAGGGCTGTGATTGGTGGATAGGGCTAGGATTCTGATTGGCTGTTGGTACTAGGGCTGTGATTGGTGGATAGGGCTAGGATTCTGATTGGCTGTTGGTTTTAGGGCTGTGATTGGTGGATAGGGCTAGGATTCTGATTGGCTGTTGGTACTAGGGCTGTGATTGGTGGATAGGGCTAGGATTCTGATTGGCTGTTGGTTTTAGGGCTGTGATTGGTGGATAGGGCTAGGATTCTGATTGGCTGTTGGTTTTAGGGCTGTGATTGGTGGATAGGGCTAGGATTCTGATTGGCTGATGGTTTTAGGGCTGGGGCTGTGATTGGGGGTCAGGAAATAGGGCTGTGACTGGTGATTAGGGCTGGGTCTCCCACTAATTGGCTAAATCAGGGTTTAAAATTGGATTGGCTAGGGTTAGGACCAGCTTCCTATTGGCAGTTAGGGCTATAAAAGGCCAGGATTCAGGGCGTCTCAGCCCGGGCGTCGAGGCAAAGGGCGGAGAGGACAAGGGCAGTTGTCTGTTTGGGCCTGTTCGGGACAGGTAGGGACTAGGGCCAGAAATGCTGCCCAATTCCCATTCCACCAGGAATGGTTTCTGCCCCAACACATCCCTCAACATGCAAACACATTATCTGCAAAGATATCCAACTCATGCATCACAAACTGACCATAGACATATTACATTGCCCCACCACCCAACACAATACCCTACATACAACACATATACACATACACCCCATAACTACTACAGTCAAACACCTTCATACTCACAGGAAACACTACTCTGTCTCCTCCCACTAACACTACCTGCCACCACCCACACAATACAAAACTACAACATACAATTCCCTCAGTTTCAGTCTCCCAGATACATACTCTCTACACATACTAACCAAAAACACTATCCGCTGTTCGCTTCACACAGACCGCCTGACATGCCAAAACCCTGCCTTCAAACACATCATCTACACACACTCTTCCCCTCTGCTCACCAATTACACACTACCATACAATCCCCACATTTCACTCCACCACACATATTACCTCTTCCAGTCTTCTCAACTAATACTCATCTCCCTGACACACATCCATCACCTCATATACACCTCATACATTCATCTCCAAAACACATCAACACCCCATCTAACACTCAAATTCCACTTAACAGCACTAACTCACATACAAGTCCCTCACCAAAAACAACTACACCAATAGCCCCTCTCATTATTCCACAAAAACAATACCAACCACAAACATCAGCACATCAAAGCAACACAAACTTACATTACACTCATCATCATACCCACTCTCACCCCCAAGACTACACAAAGGATACAAATTCCACCCTATCTCCACCCCTACCCCCCAACCTTCACAAACACCTACCACAAGCACCCCATCCCAGCAACCTTCTTTCAGTCGCCTCTCCTCCATTGCACAATTTAGAGCCTTACATCATGATCCACATGCTCCTCCACCACCCCTAACCCGTACTCCATCCACACTAAACAGACGCAAACAAAATAAAAAACATGCCACTCATAGCAACCTCGCATCCCCTTGTTTGTTTCATAATAAAACTACCCTACAAAAAACACTACACTCCTCATGGCTCTCTCAGCCACCAAATTCACCACCCACACACACAGACCCAACAAAATGCCTCCTTAACCTGCTGGAAGAGGAACACTATGTTGAAAAGCAAGACTATTGTGAGCCTCAAACAGTTAACACAACTAGCAACACTCCTGCTTCAAGCTCACATTATACTACTTACCCTTCTACTAAACAAAACAACACCACCACTAACACACCCTATCTAAACTGCCAGCTCATAAATGCTTGATCACTCTCAAAAAACAAGCACCACATCTACGACCTTCTCACAGACACACAACCTGACTTACTATTCATTACAGAAACCTGGTTGGGAGATGACATGGCACCAGTATTGCATGAAGCCCTTCCTCCAGGCTATCAAACCATCACACAAAACCGTATAGGCAAGAGAGGAGGTGGACTAGCTATTATATTCAAACAGGCAATAAACCTCAGTAAAACAGACAACATCTCCATACAAGGTTGTGAAGCCCTCCTTACCAGATGCCACCCTACTCCAACTTCCACCTGTAACTTTCTCCTCCTTTACAGACCTCCACCTAACAACTCCACTTTCCCAGATGCCTTTCTTGACATAGTCTCAAACCTTATTACACTATACTCCAATCTATGCATTCTTGGAGATCTAAACATTTGGTTTGACAAACCCAATATGCCCCATCCAAAAGCTATCACCACTGGCCTACTCGCATTGAATCTACATCAGATTGTACACAATCCCACACACATCGCTGGTCACATCCTAGATGTAATTTTTGCAAAGCCTGAACTTGTTACTATTCATAGCATCACACCAACCACCTGGTCAGACCACCATCTGATAACTTTCCAACAGACAACTCCACAAATCAACACACCCCACAACCACTTACATACATACACCTATCGACCATGGAGAAAACTCAATTTGGATCACTTAGAAACACAACTAACAGCAAACACAGATCTAGATACAATCAATTCTGTACCTAAACTTTATGAGTGGCTACAGGAAGCTTTTGATGTCCTAATACCACTCAGAAAAACTAAACATGACAAAAGAAAACCAACACCTTGGAGAAACACAGAACTTAAAAAGATAAAGAAACAAATCAGAAAGCTGCAACGGACCTGGCTCAAAACAAACAACAGTCAAGACAAACTGCAGCTACACAAACTTAACAGGATATACAAATCATCAATCAAAAAAGCTAAAAAAAGATACTACTCAGACAGAATTCTAAATGCTCAATCTACAACCAAGGAATTTTTCAAAATTCTCAATGAATTTCGAAAACCCACATGCATGGAAGGAAGTCATCCCACCACTCAAGATTTCACAAACAAATTGGCAACTCACTACACAACCAAGGCAGACACATTGACTCCTATTTAAAACAGAAGAAAACCATCAGCACCAACCCCTTTACTAAAATACCCTTTAAGAATAAACCATCCCAACCTCTACAGTCCTTCAAACAAATATCCCAGGATGAATTTATGGATTTGGTCAAAGCAAGCAGACCTTCTGGTTGCCCTTCTGACCCTTGCCCACCACAGATCTTCAAGAACATCCTGCTATCTACTTCCGCTGCCACACCTGTAAGAAGAATCATCAACAACTCTTTAACTTCAGGAACTTTTCCTACAGACCTGAAAAAGGCATACATACGACCATTATTAAAGAAAACAAATCTAGACCCGCAAGACCCCAACAACTACAGACCTATCACAAATGGACCTTTCCTGGGCAAATTGATAGGAAGAGCAGCATTCGCCCAGATGTCACAATTTCATTGAAGACAATTCTATACTTTCAGACTTCCAAACTGGATTCCGCCCAGGAAGAAGCACTGAATCGGCACTCATGGCAATCTGGGACGATCTTAAAAACACAGTTGACCGAAATGGAGTTGCTGCACTACTTCTCTTGGACCTCTCAGCTGCCTTTGATACGGTTGACCATGACACCCTAACTCAAAGACTCCACGAAGCCGGCATACAAGGGATTGCGCTCGACTGGATTACTTCCTATCTCCAAAAAAGAGCGAATATCATCCACTCACCCCCCTTCTCATCCGAACCCTACCCCACAAAAACAGGGGTCCCCCAAGGGTCAATCATCTCACCTTTGCTTTTTAACATCTACATGATATCTTTACCAGAACTGATCAATGATTTCCATCTCACATGCTACAACTATGCAGATGACACACAAATACTACTTCAATTAGAAGACCCCAAAAACATTGAAAACTCTCAAATCTTCAGTTGCCTCAGAGCCGTTGATCAGTGGATGACCTGGAGCCATCTCAAACTAAATACCTCCAAAACTGAAATACTCATATGTGGTGACTGGAAACATTATGACCCTCTGTGCGTCTGGCCTGACGATCTCGGACCACCTCCTCAATCATCCAAGGAAGTGAAAAACCTAGGAATCACCATGGATTCCAAACTAACTATGAATGCCCAAGTAGACAAATTAGCACGCACAAGCTTCATCACCTTAAAGACTTTACGACGCATTTTCCCTCACCTCGGATTTCCACACAAGGTGCAAGCTACTATCTCACTTGTATTATCCAAACTGGATTATGCCAATAGCCTCTACCATGGATCATCTCTATCTGTTATGAAAAAACTACAACGTATCCAGAATTCCGCAGCCAGGCTACTACTACATATAAAGCCGCAAGCCCACATCTCCCCTGCCTCGAGAGCACTACACTGGTTACCCGTTGCCAGAAGATGCACTTTCAAGCTGCTTTGTATCACCCACAAAGCTATACATGGAACAGGACCGCTTTTCATCAGAAAAAAATTTACCAAATACATCCAACAAAGAACCCTCCGCTCAAGACTGGCACCCCGCCTTAGAACACCACCATACAAGAAAAAGACTGTAGGTGGTACATCCTTCTCTCTCCAAGCAGCCAAACTATGGAATTCATTACCCCCAACTATAAGAGCCACAGATAACTTTCTTGTTTTCAGGAAACTACTCAAGAGTTGGCTCTTTCCTTCATAACCACCTTTTTCAAGCAACTACGAACTGCATATGCCTATGTGGATAATTATTTTTTTCAGATTATGGCCCTCATTACGACCCTGGCGGTTTGTAACCGCCAGGGCCGCGGCACGCGGGAGCACCGCCGACAGGCCGGCGGTGCCCCGCGGGGCATTCTGACCGCGGCGGCTTAGCCGCGGTCAGAGAAGGGAAACCGGCGGTCTCCCGCCGGTTTCCCGCTGCCCCCAAGGAATCCTCCAAGCCGGCGCAGCTTGCTGCTCCGGCTTGGGGATTCCGACTCCCCCTCCCGCCATCCAGTTCCTGGCGGTTCTCCCGCCGGGAACCGGATGGCGGGAGGGGGAGTCGCGGGGCCCCTGGGGGCCCCTGCAGTGCCCATGCCAACGGCATGGGCACTGCAGGGGCCCCCATAAGAGGGCCCCAAAATGTATTTCACTGTCTGCCTTGCAGACAGTGAAATACGCGACGGGTGCAGTAGCACCCGTCGCACCTTCCCACTCCGCCGGCTCGATTACGAGCCGGCATCCTCGTGGGAAGGGAGTTTTTCCCTGGGCTGGCGGGCGGTCTTTTGGAGACCGCCCGCCAGCCCAGGGAAAAACTCATAATACCCTCTGCGGTCTTCTGACCGCGGAGCGGTATTATGGAGGGCGGAATTCTGGCGGGCGGCCTCTGCCGCCCGCCAGGGTCGTAATGAGGGCCTATATGTATATTTCTATTCATTTATAGTTTCTTTGGAAACTAAAGCAAGGCTGTGTGCTCAGAGATCCCATAGCAGAAAAGATCTAGAATCCATCCTGGAGATGAACTGTTGATGTACTGGAGCGTAATCTGTATCTGACTGAGACGCGCGGGTTCTATCTTCCTCTGCTGGAGACACAGAGTAGAAGGTTCTCCCTTTATAAAGCACCTGTAAGCTCCGCCCGCTGAGTCACGCCCCGTCCACCCTCGAAGTAGGTAAAGGAATTCCCGCCTTTTTACCAGGATGATGGACAGCTTTCCAAAACGACCCCAATGCGTTTACCGACGATTCCGGTGGTGCGTTGTTGATGCTCAGAAGCACGAGGACATCTCCACAAAGACGCACTAGTAACAATCACATTGCCAAAGGCACACAAGGTTGCTGGAGACGTTTACCCCGTGGCCCATCACGTACCCTTAATTGTACAATATAAACGGGGCGTATAAAACATGCTAGGTAACGCTTACTGACATACTCGTAGAAAATATTCCGGTTGGGTAGGCCACAATACTCTTTTTACAGACACTAAACCTCAACAGGAAGCACTTACAAATATAAACGTAGCAGGTGCCCCAGTTGAAGCTCAGCTTCTGGAAAGGACAAGCCACCCTAAGTCTTGGGCTTGGCAAAGATAAAGCAAGGCTGTGCGCTCAGAGATTCCAAAGCAGAAAACAATCTAGAATCCTTCCTGGAGGTGAACTGATGTACTGGAGCGTAATCTGTACCTGACTGTGACGCGCGGTTTCTATCTTCCTCTCCTGGAGACACAGAGTTGAAGGTTCTCCCTTTATAAAGCACCTGTAAGCTCCGCCCGCTGAGCCACGCCCCGTCTACACTCGTAGTAGGTAAAAGAATTCCCGCCTTTTACCAGGATGATGGACAGCTTTCCTAAACGACCCCACTGCGTTTACCGACGATTCCGGTGGTGCGTTGTTGATGCGCAGGAGCACATATCCACAAAGACGCACTAGTAACAATCACATTGCCAAAGGCACACACGGTTGCTGGAGACGTTTCTCCCTTGGTCCATCACGTAGCCTCAATGTACAATATAAACAGGGCATATAAAACATGCTCGGTAACGCTTACTGACTTACTCGTAGAAAATACTCCGGTTGGGTAGGCCACGATGCTCATTTTACAGACACTAAACCTTAAAGGAAGCACTTACAAATATAAACGTAGCAGGTGCCCCAGTTGAAGCTCAGCTTCTGGAAAGGACAAGCCACCCTAACTCTTGGGCTTGGCAAAGATAAAGCAAGGCTGTGCGCTCAGAAATTCCAAAGCAGAAAACAATCTAGAATCCTACCTGGAGGTGAATTGATGATGTACTGGAGCGTAATCTGTATCTGACTGTGACGCGCGGTTTCTATCTTCCTCTCCTGAAGACACAGAGTTGAAGGTTCTCCCTTTATAAAGCACCTGTAAGCTCCGCCCGCTGAACCACGCCCCCGTCTACACTCGTAGTAGGTATTGGAATTCCCGGCTCTTACCAGGATGATGGACAGCTTTCCAAAACGACCCCACTGCGTTTACCGACGATTCCGGTGGTGCGTTGTTGATGCGCAGGAGCACATATCCACAAAGACGCACTAGTAAACAATCACATTGCCGAAGGCACACAAGGTTGCTGGAAACGTTTCTCCCTTGGTCCATCACGTAGCCTCAGTGTACAACATAAACGGGGCATATAAAACATGCTAGGTAACGCTTACTGAATTACTCGTAGAAAATAATCCGGTTGGGTAGGCCACGATGCTCATTTTACAGACACTAAACCTCAAAGGAAGCACTTACAAATATAAACGTAGCAGGTGCCCCAGTTGAAGCTCAGCTTCTGGAAAGGACATGCCAACCTAAGTCTTGGGCTTGGCAAAGATAAAGCAAGGCTGTGCGCTCAGAGATTCCAAAGCAGAAAACAATCTAGAATCCTTCCTGGAGGTGAACTAATGATGTACTGGAGCGTAATCTGTATCTGACTGTGACGCGCGGGTCCTATCTTCCTCTCCTGGAGACACAAAGTTGAAGGTTCTCCCTTTATAAAGCACCTGTAAGCTCCGCCCGCTGAGCCACGCCCCGTCTACACTCGTAGTAGGTAAAAGAATTCCCGCCTTTTACCAGGATGATGGACAGCTTTCCAAAACGACCCCATTGCGTTTTACCGACGATTCCGGTGGTGCGTTGTTGATGCGCAGGAGCACAAGGACATATCCACAAAGACGCACTAGTAACAATCACATTGCCAAAGGCACACAAGGTTGCTAGAGACTTTCTCCCTTGGTCCATCACGTAGCCTCAGTGTACAACATAAACGGGGCATATAAAACATGCTAGGTAACGCTTACTGAATTACTCGTAGAAAATAATCCGGTTGGGTAGGCCACGATGCTAATTTTACAGACACTAAACCTCAACAGGAAGCACTTACAAATATAAACGTAGCAGGTGCCCCAGTTGAAGCTCAGCTTCTGGAAAGGACAAGCCACCCTAACTCCTGGGCTTGGCAAAGATAAAGCAAGGCTGTGCGCTCAGAGATTCCAAAGCAGAAAACAATCTAGAATCCTTCCTGGAGGTGAACTGATGATGTACTGGAGCGTAATCTGTATCTGACTGTGACGCGCGGTTTCTATCTTCCTCTCCTGGAGAAACAGAGTTGAAGGTTCTCCCTTTATAAAGCGCCTGTAAGCTCCGCCCGCTGAGCCACGCCCCGTCCACCCTCGAAGTAGGTAAAGGAATTCCCGCCTTTTACCTTTTTACCAGGATGATGGACAGCTTTCCAAAATGACCCCACTGCGTTTTACCGCCGATTCAAGTGGTGCGTTGTTGATGCGCAGAAGCACGAGGACATCTCCACAAAGACGCACTAGTAACAATAACATTCCCAAAGGCACACAAGGTTGCTGGAGACGTTTACCCGTGGCCCATCACGTACCCCTAGTGTACAATATAAACACAAAATCGTTTTTGTAGTAGGTTCTCCCTTTATAAAGCACCTGTAAGCTCCGCCCACTGAGCCACGCCCCGTCCACCGTCGAAGTAGGTAAAGGAACTCCCGCCTTTTTTACCAGGATGATGGACAGCTTTCCAAAACGACCCCAATGCGTTTACCGCCGATTTCCGGTGGTGCGTTGTTGATGCTCAGAAGCACGAGGACATCTCCACAAAGACGCACTAGTAACAATCATATTGCCAAAGGAACACAAGGTTGCTGGAGACGTTTTACCCCGTGGCCCATCACGTACCCTTAGTGTACAATATAAACGGGGCGCATAAAACATGCTAGGTTACGCTTACTGACATACTCGTAGAAAATACTCCGGTTGGGTAGGCCACGATGCTCAATTTTACAGAAACTAAACCTCAAAAGAAGCACTTACAAATATAATCGTAGCAGGTGCTGCAGTTGAAACTCAGCTTCTGGAAAGGACAAGCCACCCTAACTCTTGGGCTTGGCAAAGATAAAGCAAGGCTGTGCGCTCAGAGATCCCATAGCAGAAAAAGATCTAGAATCCATCCTGGAGGTGAACTGATGATGTACTGGAGCGTAATCTGTATCTGACTGTGACGCGCAGGTTCTATCTTCCTCTGCTGGAGACACAGAGTAGAAGGTTTCTCACTTTATAAAGCACCTGTAAGCTCCGCCCGCTGAGCCACGCCCCGCCCACCCTCGAAGTAGGTAAAGGAATTCCCCGCCTTTTACCACGATGATGGACAGCTTTCCAAACGACCCCACTGCGTTTACCGCCGATTCCGGTGGTGCGTTGTTGATGCTCAGAAGCACGAGGGCATATCCAAAAAGACGGACTAGTAACAATCATATTGCCAATGGCACACAAGGTTTGCTGGAGACGTTTTTTACCCCGTGGCCCATCACGTACTCTTACTGTACAATATAAACGGGGCGTATAAAACATGCTAGGTAACGCTTACTGACATACTCGTAGAAAATACTCCGGTTGGGTAGGCCACGATGCTCATTTTACAGAAACTAAACCAATAACAATAAAATACACACACTCTTTTAAACCTGTCTGACTAAGTATTTTTTACCCATGATTCTAATTATGTATTGTATGTGCATATGTGTGTTTTATTCATGTGTGTGTGTGTATAAATATATATATATATATGTGTATGCATGTGTATATGTTGTTTCTGTGCCTGGCATGTTTGTGAATCATTGCATGGCTCCTGATATCTATGAATTTCTGCTCTCTTTTTATCACACTTATCTACCCATCACTCTTATGTCATGTCTCTATCAAACTATCCTCCATTCTCACTCGGACTCATCCCAAATCCCTTCGACCACTTTCATCTCCTAAATATCTCTGCCTAAGCTCTTCCCCTCCACCTCCACATCTAACTCACCAAACCTCACTCTACCTCTGTGACCTCCCACTCAACCCTACTAAATTCTCCTGCATTCTTCTCACCCTACTTCTATGCTCTCCCTAACCCATCCACATCCTCTTTCCCCTCCGCTCCCCTATTATTCATCTCAAGCCTTTGGATTGAGTAAATGAAGGATAAACTCCCAATTAACACTTCTGGATTTCTTTCCTCCTCCACCCCTCCATTACTCCAGTCAATCTAACTAACAAACTCTCATATCTGCAACTCAAATTAACTCATAATAATACTAAAACTGTACTCCTTATTAAATTATACTAATCCATCACTAATTCTTGTTGGGTACCGGAATAGCGTGCTACTCATCGAAAAGCGCTTCGACGCCTCGTCAGGGGTAGTAAGCGCTATATAAATACGATTACAATTACAATTTACTCAGACCCAGCATATACATATTCACACATCAATTCACTGCATGCACACATGAATGCGTAAATACACATTGATTCATACATACACACACATGCACACGCACTCAACATTATGCCAGGGCGGACTTTGGAAGAGTAACAAGGCATGCTGGTAAGTGAATAGATGTCAGGCTGCAGCCAGTGGCCGAAAGAGATTGGATGTTTCAAGAGTTCTGCAAGAGAGAGCCTGCAGTCTAGAGATCTAAAGCCGAAACTGGCCTACTGGTCATTGGTTCTGGGACCCTCCGTAGCTGGATGTTTAAACCACCACAATACTTTGGCAGGCTTTTTTTTTGTGTTGAACATTTCGGATTAATTATTTTTTGTTATTGTTATTCAAAACGAACGCCGTACAACTTAATCAGCATTGACATACAACTCCAAGTGTAAATATCAACAGGTCAAAAACATCACTCTACATAGTAAGTTAACAGACCACAACCTTGTACTCAAAGGTTGTCGGCTGCACATCAATGAAATCAGCAGAAATCAACAGAGTAACTTCACAATATTCTGTGTTAGCATATCACCAAACATTAACTCACATCTCACAAACCATTGCTGTCCTGCAGGGTGTGAGGATTCAAAAGGGAGGTAGAGGGACATCAGCTGGAATGAGACCCATACACATGACATACCTGCCCCAAGTCCCACTTCCCAAACTCTAGTTCTGCCCAGGGGCGCATTTCTCAGCAACCGGGAGAACAGACATTATCAAGGTGCAGCTCTTCCAGCAAGTCCTGACTGAATCAGTCTGAGTAAAGCTGTGTCTCTTCTACTGGTGTATCACTAGCAGACAGATCTGGAATTCCACCTCATCTTCCAGTCCTCTGCACCATAGCCTTCTATGCCATGCCGCCTGCATTCATATATCATAAAAACAGGAGTGTAGCTTCTCCCACAATTACCATCTTTTCCTGGCAGGCCAGGTGTTGTACCTGGCTTTTTGACAGGGTCATCCCCAAACTTTTTGCCTCCTTTCTCCTATTTATTCTGACCTGTTGTTGTTGGCTTTTGACCTCTGGGCACTTTACCACTGCTAACCAGTGCTAAAGTGCATATGCTCTCTGTGTAAATTGTACTATTGATTGGTTTATCCATGATTGGCTATTTAATTTACTTGTAAGTCCCTAGTAGAGTGCACTACATGTGCCTAGGGCATGTAGATTAAATGCTACTAGTGGGCCTGCAGCACTGGTTGTGCCACCCACTTCCATAGCCCCTTAACCTTGTCTCAGGCCTGCTATTGCAAGGCCTGTGTGTGCAGTTTCACTGCCACTTCGACTTGGCATTTAAAAGTACTTGCCAAGCCTAGAACTCCCCTTTTCCTACATATAAGTCACCCCTAATGTGTGCCCTAGGTAACCCCTAGAGCAGGGTGCTGTGTGGGTAAAAGGCAGGACATGTACCTGTGTAGTTATATGTCCTGGTAGTGTAAAACTCCTAAATTCGTTTTTACACTACTGTGAGGCCTGCTCCCTTCATAGGCTAACATTGGGGCTGCTCTCATACATTGTTGAAGTGGCAGTTGCTGATCTGAAAGGAGCAGGAAGGTCATATTTAGTATGGCCAGAATGGTAATACAAAATCCTGCTGACTGGTGAAGTCGGATTTAATATTACTATTCTAGAAATGCCACTTTTAGAAAGTGAGCATTTCTTTGCACTTAAATCTTTCTGTGCCCTTCAATCCACGTCTGGCTAGGTTTAGTTGACAGCTCCCTGTGCATTCACTCAGACACACCCCAAACACAGGGTACTCAGCCTCACTTGCATACATCTGCATTTTGAATGGGTCTTCCTGGGCTGGGAGGGTGGAGGGCCTGCCCTCACACAAAGGACTGCCACACTCCCTACTGGGACTCTGGCAGACAGGATTGAACTGAAAGGGGGCTTGGTGCATTTCTTAGACACTCTTTGAAGTCACCCCCACTTCAAAGGCACAACTTAGTATAAAACAGGGCCTCTGCCCTACCTCATCAGACACTTGCTGGAGAAGAAACCTGAACCAGAAACTACATCCTGCCAAGAAGAACTGCCTGGCTGCTCAAAGGACTCACCTGTCTGCCTTTCTACAAAGGACTGCTGCCTTGCTGTTGGCCTGCCGCCTTGCTGAACTCTTGTCTGGCTGTAAGAGTGCTCTCCAAGGGCTTGGATAGAGCTTGCCTCCTGTACCCTGAAGTCTCAGGGCCAAAAAGACTTCTCTCTTTCACTTGGACGCTTCGTGCGCCGAAATTTTCGACACACAGCTTGTTCCGCGGTGAGAAAAACGCCGCACACCAACGCTGATCGACGCGACGCCTTCGGGACGACCGAAACTTTGATGCACGGCCTCGCAAGGACAACGCCGCCCGACTTCCAAGGAGAAATCGACGCGACGCCTGTCGTGAGAGTGAAATTTCAACGCACAGCCCCGCGGAACGACGCGCAGCCGGAAAACAAGCAGGAGAATCCACACACAGACCTGGGACATGTGGTAATCCCCGCGACCCATAGAAGGAGACAGTCCGCGTGCCGGAAAACGACGCACGTCTTCCCGAGTGAAAAATAACGACGCAAGTCCGTGTGTGAAGGGGCGCAACCGACGCACACACCATTTTTCCTCCCGTAGAACGACGCACGTCTCCCCGCGTGAAAAATAACGACGCAAGTCCGTGTGTGAAGGGGCGTAACCAACGCACACACCATTTTTCCACGCATCTCCTCTTCTGCGGCCTTCTGCTGAGATTTTTTCCAGCAGAAACCAGGTACTTTGTGCTTGAAAGAGACTTTGTTTGCTTTTCAAAGACTTAAGACACTTTATATCACTTTTCTGTGATATCTTTACAAATTCATATTGCATCTTTAATCGTTTTGATCGGCAAATACCCAGATAAATATTATATATTTTTCTAAACACTGTGTGGTGTATTTTTGTGGTGTTATATTATGGTATTGTATGATTTATTGCACAAATGCTTTACACATTGCCTTCTAAGTTAAGCCTGACTGCTCGTGCCAAGCTACCAGAGGGTGGGCACAGGCTGATTTTGGATTGTGTGTGACTTACCCTGACTAGAGTGAGGGTTCTTGCTTGGACAGAGGGCAACCTGACTGCCAACCAAAAACCCCATTTCTAACATTGGTGATCAGCGGTGAGGATAGGACTTGTGTTTGTGCAGTGACATACAGTAGCTAAGTATTTCACTACCTACCCACAGTTGAAGGTCAACTTGATGTTTCATCTTTTTGCTTTTGGTTCTCTGATGTCCTCCTGGATATACTATTGATATTTTGGACTTTGGATTTTGGTTTTTGCCGGTAAGACCTTATCAGCAATGAGATTGCTTACCTACTCACTCTTTGTGCCTACTGACCACCTCACTAAGGCTGACCTAAGGAGGCTTTGCAGAAAATGGGGCCTTCCTGTATCAAGGAGATCTACTAAGATGGAAATGCTACATGCCTACATAGTCTGGGGGGAAGAAAGATGGGCAGAGAGAGAGGCAGAAAAAAAACAAATGACTAAGTACCCCTCAGATGAGGAGGGGGTCTGCTCAAATGAGGAGGAAGACTACTCAGATGAGGAAAGAGAACCAGTGAGAGATGAATGGCTCCTAGCTCAAGAGCGGTGGATGGAAGAGCTAGATGAGCAGCTTGAAAGGGCTGAGGCAGCAAGACTCTTAGCCCTAGAAGAAGAAAGGACTGCAGCTCAAGAGCTGAGCTGTGAAGAGCTGAAACTGGAGGCCGGAAGGGCTGAGTCCAGTTCAGATGGTGGCAGCAAAAATCTTGCATCCAGTACTGCTGAAGAAGGGCACAAGCCCAGAGATGTGGTGCCCAACTTGAAGAAGGGAGTTGACACACCCCAGGTGGTTCAAGGGTATGAGGTAGTTCCCGTTATGCACAGGGTCCCTGAGAAGGATTGGGGAACTGGCACAGGGAGTCATATTCCTACTGGGGGGAGGGGCACTTTACTGACTCTAGCAGAGAGTGACAGAGAAAAGGGTTCCCCCCTGGTGGACGTCCTGGATATAGAGTGTAGAGACATCCCAGAAGAGTATGGGTTGAGTGTCAGGGACAGGCAGATACTGTCTCACCAGTCTCAGGAGGGTGATGTAGAGTGCTTTTTCAAGGCTGAGTTACTGGGTGGTTGGGTGAAGGGTACTGTGGTTAATACATGTGAAGGGCAGAGTGATGTAATTGCTGGAGAGCATATGTCTGGTCCTTATTTTCCAGAGCTACGCCAACACCAGGTGGAGTGTGAGTTCCCTGACCCCAGGGAACTTACAATGGAGGCAGACTTCTGGGTGAGTACCAGAGAGTCTGAAGAGGCATTTGGGGGTGCTCCTGAAGGGAGTGGTCTAGGTGGTTCCCAACCAAGTGAGGTGGGAGAGGATTGTAGTGTCCCAGGTAGGTCCCAGGTCCTAGAGGGTTCCATGAGGGAACACCAGGAGGGAAGCCTAGCCTGTACCGTAGAGCCACCTTTTGAGGGAAGCCCCGCAGTGTCAGAAGAACTTGGGGGGGTGACTGTAGCCAGCATCCCAACAGTTCTGGTGTCTGGCAGTACCACTCCTAGTGAGGGGGTGCAGAAGTCCAGACATAAGGTTGAGAGGGGGTTGCAGACCCCAGTGGAGGACCTTGAGAGTCAGGGGTCAGCTCTGAGAGCAGATCCCCCCAGGAATGACCCAGGTGAAACCGTTTCTGGTTTGGGGGAAACCCAGACTCTGCCGGATGGGCAGAGGTCGGGAGACCTGCGCCAACCAGACTCTTGTGTGTCCCTTGGGGACGGTGTGTCCCTTGTGGGGGGTGAGAGTGTCCCACAGGAAGTCCTGGCATGCCAGGCAAAGGTTCAACCTCAGGGTGGTGACTCTGGGTTGGATAACCGGGTTCAGAGGTTAAACTCTGACCTGGTGGGGGGTAGGTGTGCCCCCCAGAAAATCCTGGTATGCCAGGCAATGGTTCAACCTCAGGGTGGTGACTCTGGGTTGGATACCCAGGTTCAGAGGTTAAACTCTGACCTGGTGGGAGGTAGGTGTGCCTCCCAGAAAGTCCTGGTCCTGGTGGTGACCCTGGGTTGGAGAACCAGGTTCAGAGGTTAAACTCTGACCCGGTGAGGAGTAGGTGTGCCCCCCAGAAAGTCCTGGCATGCCAGGCAATTTTTCAACCTCAGGGTGGTGACCCTGGGTTGGATGGCCAGGTTCAGAGATTAAACTCTGACCTGGTGGAGGGTCAGTGTGCCCTCCAGGAAGTCCTGGCGTGCCAGGCAATTGTTCAACTTCAGTGTGGTGACTCTGAGTTGGATGGCCAAGTTCAGAGGTTAAACTCAGACCTGGCAGGGGGTAGACGTGCCCCCAAGAAAGTCCTGGTTTGCCTGGCAGTGATCCAGTCTGAGGGTACAGACCCTGGGCTGGAAGGCCAGATTCAGGGTGTCCCCACGGACCTGGAGGGAGGGGCTACTGATAACAGTGCCCCTACCATGTTGTCTTCTGAGGAGGCCACTCCTAGTTGGAGGGTGCTGGACCCCAGAAGGGAGGGCAGGGTGAGGGAAGCCTCACCCCGGGCCCTAGTCCAACCTGAAGGTACAGACCCCAGGTTGGAGGGCCAGTTGCAGGTTAACAGCCCTGCACTGGTGGAGGAATGGTACAGGGCGACTTCTATAAGCACCCTGACCATGTTGGACTCTGGGGGTACCGCTCCAGGAGGGAGGGTACAGAGCCCCAGAGGGGAGGACCAGGTTCAGGCTGTCATCCCTGACCTGGTGGAAGGGAGAGTGGTTAAAGGGTGCCCAGCACCTGGGGCTACCACCCCCCACTCTCCACAACCACAGTGGTTGGAGAGCTTTGAGAGGCCTGGGGCCTGGCTCTCATCCCTGGCAGCTGTCAGTAATCACTGTGGCCTGCTGTCCGGGTGGACAGAGTTATCCCTGGGGAGGGGACTAGTGTCACACCCCGAGAGTAGAGTGGGCAACACCACTGTGTTAGTCCTGGTGGTACTATCCTGCTCCTGGGATACATCTGTGAGCAAAGTAAGGTTAGGTGCTGCACAGATGGGATCCGCAGGTGAGGAGAAAGGTTCCCCATGGATGGGCTTAGTGGGCCCTGAGAGTATGGACAGAGGGATCCAATTGGAGTCAGGAAGGCGAAGAACTGGAGCATGCCCCTGCTGTTGTGGGCCTGGGTCCTTGTTCTGTCGCCTCAAACAGGGAAGTACATCAGGATAGTGATTGCTCTCCCCTGGCTTTAGGCTGGTAGGGGGTCATGTTGTACCTGACTTTTTGACAGGGTCATCCCCAAACTTTTTGCCTCGTTCCTCCTATTTTTTCTGACCTGTTGTTGTTGGCTTTTGACCTCTGGGCACTTTACCACTGCCAACCGGTGCTAAAGTGCATATGCTCTCTGTGTAAATTGTACTATTGATTGGTTTATCAATGATTGGCTATTTCATTTACTTGTAAGTCCCTAGTAGAGTGCACTACATGTGCCTAGGGCATGTAGATTAAATGCTACTAGTGGGCCTGCAGCACTGGTTGTGCCACCCACTTCCATAGCCCCTTAACCTTGTCTCAGGCCTGCTATTGCAAGGCCTGTGTGTGCAGTTTCACTGCCACTTCGACTTGGCATTTAAAAGTACTTGCCAAGCCTAGAACTCCCCTTTTCCTACATATAAGTCACCCCTAATGTGTGCCCTAGGTAACCCCTAGAGCAGGGTGCTGTGTGGGTAAAAGGCAGGACATGTACCTGTGTAGTTATATGTCCTGGTAGTGTAAAACTCCTAAATTTGTTTTTACACTACTGTGAGGCCTGCTCCCTTCATAGGCTAACTTTGGGGCTGCCCTCATACATTGTTGAAGTGGCAGTTGCTGATCTGAAAGGAGCAGGAAGGTCATATTTAGTATGGCCAGAATGGTAATACAAAATCCTGCTGAATGGTGAAGTCGGATTTAATATTACTATTCTAGAAATGTCACTTTTAGAAAGTGAGCATTTCTTTGCACTTAAATCTTTCTGTGCCCTTCAATCCACGTCTGGCTAGGTTTAGTTGACAGCTCCCTGTGCATTCACTCAGACACACCCCAAACACAGGGTACTCAGCCTCACTTGCATACATCTGCATTTTGAATGGGTCTTCCTGGGCTGGGAGGGTGGAGGGCCTGCCCTCACACAAAGGACTGCCACACTCCCTACTGGGACTCTGGCAGACAGGATTGAACTGAAAGGGGGCTTGGTGCATTTCTTAGACACTCTTTGAAGTCACCCCCACTTCAAAGGCACTACTTAGTATAAAACAGGGCCTCTGCCCTACCTCATCAGACACTTGCTGGAGAAGAAACCTGAACCAGAAACTACATCCTGCCAAGAAGAACTGCCTGGCTGCTCAAAGGACTCACCTGTATGCCTTTCTACAAAGGACTGCTGCCTTGCTGTTGGCCTGCAGCCTTGCTGAACTCTTGTCTGGCTGTAAGAGTGCTCTCCAAGGGCTTGGATAGAGCTTGCCTCCTGTTCCCTGAAGTCTCAGGACCAAAAAGACTTCCCTCTTTCACTTGGACGCTTCGTGCGCTGAAATTTCCGACGCACAACTTGTTCCGCGGTGAGAAAAATGCCGCACACCGACGCTGATCGACGCGACGCCTTCGGGACGACCGAAACTATGACGCACGGCCTCGCAAGGACAACGCCGCCCGACTTCCAAGGAGAAATCGACACGACGCCTGCCGTGAGAGTGAAATTTCGACGCACAGCCCCGCGGAACGACGCGCAGCCGGAAAACAAGCAGGAGAATCCACGCACAGACCTGGGACATCTGATAATCCATGCGACCCATAGGAGACAGTCCGCGTGCCGGAAAACGACACACGTCTTCCCCGAGTGAAAAATAACGACGCAAGTCAGTGTGTGAAGGGGCGCAACCGACGCACACACCATTTTTCCTCCCGTAGAACGACGCACGTCTCCCGCGTGAAAAATAACGACGCAAGTCCGTGTGTGAAGGGGCGTAACCGACGCACACACCATTTTTCCACGCATCTCCTCTTCTGCGGCCCTCTGTGGAGATTTTTTCCAGCAGAAACCAGGTACTTTGTGCTTGAAAGAGACTTTGTTTGCTTTTCAAAGACTTAAGACACTTTATATCACTTTTCAGTGATATATTTACAAATTCATATTGCATCTTTAATCGTTTTGATCGGCAAATACCCAGATAAATATTATATATTTTTCTAAACACTGTGTGGTGTATTTTTGTGGTGTTATATTATGGTATTGTATGATTTATTGCACAAATGCTTTACACATTGCCTTCTAAGTTAAGCCTGACTGCTCGTGCCAAGCTACCAGAGGGTGGGCACAGGCTGATTTTGGATTGTGTGTGACTTACCCTGACTAGAGTGAGGGTTCTTGCTTGGACAGAGGGCAACCTGACTGCCAACCAAAAACCCCATTTCTAACACCAGGCATATGATCGGATCCCTCATGTGAGGAGAATGTCTGTTCTTCTACTACAGGGAGTAGCACCTCCACATCTTGCAGGTAGCCTCTAGGCTTTTGTGAACATTAGACAGTATTACTCTCCAGCATGCCCATTAAGTTACTCAATATAGCATGGAACATCCATTCATGGGACACTTTATGTGTTATTGCTTCTGAGAGTTCACATATGGGGCTCTTTAGTTCCCTCACTGTGGCATGGCAACGGGTGCTGCACTCCCAAATAAAAGTTCCCTTAGTGTTTCTGCAGGGTGAGAGGTCAGAGCCCTAGGCCACTGCCACCATTGAGGCCCCAATGATCTGTAGGCATTCCACTATGTTGGGGCAGTATATATCCTTAGCTGATTTCCTCCACCAGGCACATCCGAGAGTGGTGTCACACTCACACTTCATGGAACAAGCTGACCACAAAACTGCTCGAGTAAGCATGTCAGTTCTCCTTAGGTCAATCCAAATCTAGTGCTACCCCAGCTACCCTGTGATGTCCTACTTGATACAGTAACCAACACCGAAACCTCACCATTCTAGGAGACCTCAGCATTTGGTTTGATAAGAAGAATCTAACCACAGCTATCACAACCAACCTTGAAGCCTTCAACCAACAACAATTCATTTCTGGCCCAACCAACTGTGCAGGACACATGCTAGTTCTCATATTTGCATCAGACATCCAGCAACTCAACACCCACCTTGAAGAAACCCCAACAAACATGTTTCAGAAAGAGACACACACTGTCTATACAATTGCATCCCTATAACAGAGAACAAACAGATACTAACAAACCCACATCCAGAATTAACTACAAAAACACATCACATGGGTCAATGACAACATCAAAAGAATGAAAACAACTCAACATATTACAACAAAAGTTAAGAAAATCAGGAGATGAAACAGACAAAAGCATGCTACGCCACTACAAGAGTAGGGGTGGGTGGAACTAGTGCAGAGTTTTACTCTGTGGAATACCGCAGAGTTACATAAAAACTCTGCGATATTCTGCAGAGTTCCACCCACCCAGAAGGTCTCATCCATAAGAATGGAGATGTCAATGTTGCATGTGGTTTAAGGTGATCCCTGCATCAATTCCCATCCCAACCTCACCCTGCATCCCTGCAAAGCGACTGTTAATTGATGTAGAAAGTTTTGAAGGGCGTAGGGAGGTGGCAGTCTAATTTCAATGGCGGAAGGCAGCAGAGGGCATCGCTCTGCTGGTTCTGGTATCTCGTCAGTAGTGGGAATGCCTTCCTGCCATTGAACTCTTGCAGAATGTAAAGGAGAAGCTTTCTCTCTCCTTCCTCCCGCCCGGGGTCCTCTCTATTCAGCAAGTCCCCGCAATGGGTGCTCCAGCCCCACATCATCCTCTCCTGTAGCTGTGCTCAGCTCCATGTACTCTGGACCAGGCTTTCATCATCTCTATAAGGCCTGCCCTTAAAGGGGTCACCTCTGCACCACAGCCAGACTGAGTCACTGTGCCTGAAGCAAGTTGAGCTTACTTTGCCATCATGCTTAACGTGAGATACAAAACGGGTACCAAACTCCTTTGCTTCTGTAGCAGTGTAGGGACACATTTAGCTAGCAGCCTGTTGCAGTTTGGAAATTTTAGTTTTACTTTTAACATTTATAACTATGATCTTGAAGATCCCAGCATGCACATTTTCCTTGGCTCAAACGTTAGACCCAGTTTAAGACCACATATGGCATTTGGCAGCTATGTACCCGTGCACACGCTCTGTGGTATTGTGCTTGTCTAGCCCCATTAATCCACGCATTCTGGAATCTTCTAGAGAGAACCTATTCCTCGTTCTACACCTACTGCCCTTTATGTATACTACCAACCGATAGCAACGTATGATTCAGATAAACTATTCTAGCTCTATGTCTTAATTAGCAATTGCAAGCTGTGCATTAAGTGGGGAGTGGGCCCTGGTGGTTCTGGATGGATTTCCTTGCACTCCAGTGACAGCAACACTCTTGCCGCTGCAGCAGAGAAGTTACAGGATACTTACATCACCAGAACGCTCCCCATTTGCAACGTTTCAAGCCTTGTTGTGATTCTGAGGCATGCAAAAAAGATAGAAGAAGGATTTCACAGTTTCATGTAACAGGCAGCAGGCAAACTTTTAGTTTAAAGTTTACCTGGTGCTGATTAATTCCACTTTTATTAGTAATTTCAAATTCCTCCAATTCTGCCAGTGGAAATAAAAATTCTGCCCACCGCTACAATAGAGCATACAAAACAAAAGGCCTATAAAAACCATAAAAAGACTTCTGTGAGAAAATCTCCAATTAAGTAATCTAAAAAAATTTACTGAAGTAGAACACAGACAACACCACAACAATGCATGACTTCACCACCACAGAAAGAGACACCAATAACCATCCATCAATGCATACCTTGTGTACCCTCTCACAAAAAGATATCCTCTATATTATCTTTGTAGCCAGATTATCAGGATCACATCAGATACAGAGGCACCAAGAATCTTTTACGGTATCCTTCACTCAAACTGTGCAGGAGAGGTAGCCAAATGCTTACATAACAAGTCCCTGGAACGAGGTTCATTTCCACCTGAGCTATTTCAGAACTCTCCAAACTTGACCATGACCATAGCCCATACTCTGGTGCACTCGCATCCATTATATGCAAAATGTGCTGTAAGACTTTTCCACCTTCACCCCAGCAAACGCTCCTAATTTTTTAGGGTAATGCAGCTATTTATATTTTTGACAATTGTATAATACAATGCCCTCTGAGAAGGTCAGCTAGAGAAGTTGGGAAAAAAAAAAACTTGTTCTAAAAAATAATACAGCACTCTCTGTCATGCTCTCTGAGGCCATTGTCTGAAATCTGAAATGGAGTAACTTCACAAGTTATACATTAGACACACAATTGGTTGTTGTATAAAAAATGTAAATGATAAAAGTACACATGACTTCCAGGTCTTTCCTTTGAATAGGAAAGCACAAAGCGTCCCCCTCTTCTTTCTACGGGAGTTCATCCAACAGAATGCCACACAGTTCACCCCAAGTTTCGGCCATTGATGAGGTAAACACATTAATTGGGCCCAGAGATTTGGTGAATGTGCCTTGCCTACAAACAATCCAGTGAGGATGTTTTGAAGACAAGCTGCTCTTTTCCGGGGGCGTTTGTAGGAGGTTATTTAGAGTTTAGTGGATCGGACACCATTGCTCCACCATGTCGAAATGTAGGAATACCCCAACTAGGTGGGTGTCCACAAGTCAAATTTAGGGTACCACCAGACTGGTCTCATCTTTGTTAAGGGAACACAATGATGCTAAGATATACCAGAAAACAATATTAAGCAATGAGCAGCACTTGTTGCCACACCTCCTGAGCTGATGAAAACACCAAACCAAACAGTATGACTCACAGTGAATAGAAGAGTGCCTCAAATCACACAGCTTATCATCATGGCTAGCAAAAGAGCACCTATGTTTACAGATGATGCGCTAGAGGTAATGAGGATGAAATAGTAACGAAAGAGACACAGTTGTTTGGAGATGAGGTGCAGGCAATTAAACTCAATGAGTGTTGGGCAATGTGATTCAAAATGATGGACAGGGTAGAAGCTTTCTGGTCGTATGTTAGACTCTAAAGACAAAAAATATCATGCTACAAAATCCATATTTCCAATTACTGCATTATCATGATGGTAAATAGACTTACTACTCTTAACTTCACATTTGAGTTATGATATACATTGTGTAACGGTATGTGGGTGTTAAGTATAGAAAATATATACTTACTTACACATACTTATATTCATGATATTGTTTTAATTATTATTATGGCTGCAATATTTCTTTAATATGATATTTTAGATATGCTGTTTTGGAAGAATACTTGCTGTGCACAGTGTGGCAGTCACAGGATGACGTTGTGGGAGATTGAATGACTTATGGAGACATTGTAAACTCTCTAAGCGGGGTCCCAAAAAAATGAAATGGGGACATGTGGTGGGTCCTTCACGTTTCTGGGGCCATAGCTGTGGGAGGCGAAGGTGTAAGCAATCCTGCACACCGTACGCATTGTTGGCATTGAAGGCATACGGGACACCATCGTGACAATAGAATGTTACATGAATGAATGCAAAGACATAATAGAAATGGTTGCCAGTATATGCTGGTCTAACTTTGCACAGATAATCAAAAGTGTAGCAGCATATTTGGCCATGCCTGACAGAAGCTGATTAGGTCAAATATGCCTTCCAAAGCTGCACAAGACCAGTTGAACATAGGTAGCCAAATCACCCCTATGCACACATGCATGAAACATTCCACCTTCCCATAACAAAATGTAGATAAAACCAAAATGTAACCACACTCTGAAGGGAAACCCTCATGAGTGAGCTTACTGCACCAAGCAACTGCACTCATTCAACAACAGAGGCCAAACGCAACACGAAAGCATCAATGACAGTGGGCATGTTTGAATGCATGTCTATAACTATAACTTCCATGTTAAAAAATATGTACAATCATTTATTCATATTATCACCCACATCAACCATGCACTTCAAACACACATCTAAAGTGGCCATGTTTAAAATCGCATAAGTAACATTAGAAGAGACTAGAAATGCCTTAAGGCATCAATAGGAACAGCATAATCCAAAAAAAACGAATTGTCTATTTCTTCTTGGACATAAATAATGCATAACCTAAGATCAGACAGACTTTGACAGAACAACTTACACCTTTCCAAGAAACAACGTTGTCTACATATTGTCAAGAGGGCTTTGTTAAGGTTGGTGGACATAAGAGACAGATAACTAGCAAGACCCGAAGTGCTGCATTGGTTATTTGTTACCCATCGAAAACATCAGAAAAAAATAAAAATCGAGAAACTAATGGTTGTCAATTGATGTCTCACAACGTGTCAGTGGACACCATTACAACAGTGATCTATGCCAGGCTGCAGTGCAAGGGGTATGGGGTGGCGCTCCCCATTACTTGGTGCAAATCCTGCAAAAAATGCAATGAACTTCACATCAATCATATTGTAGTAAAAGCATTGATGGCTTTACACTTAGGTCTCAGCATGTTCATGTAAGACTCGCTACATTTTAGTGCTAGTAAAGATGGCCAAAGTAATAGTTGTTATACATTTTTGATGAATCTAGGCTATGCGTGATATGTCAAGAATAGTAGTTGTGTTAGCCAAACATGCATTTGGATGGAGTAATATGTATCGCTAGGAGGAGTGAGAAGCAAGAAATGTACAAACCTCTATTCTTCCCAGTCAATACAAATCCTACCAAGGTGAGAGGGCTTTTCTTTGTTATTCGACCCCAGAAAGATATGGGTGATGAATAGTGGGACCCTGAAATCTATTAGATTCTATAAAAAGATTCTCACCTTCAGATAACACCCATGGCATGCTTCATCATCAGATCCTCACCCACTGCACCTAGTGTCAGTGGATGTGTTTGACGCAATTTGTTGGTGGAGCTCTTACTATGGAGGGATCTCCAATTAAAATTGCCTGCAGGTTTCTCCGATCCATTGTGTATTATGGGTACCATTGGCAAGGTTAAAAACAGTTATAAAATGATGATGCTAGGGTATAGTATGACCCAGTGCTTGAAATGGAAAAATAGAAGTGCAGGTACTCTGGCCCACAGTACCTGCTTATATCTGAGAAGTGCCGGTACTCTCCAATTAAAAGCATTACGTTTTTCTTGAGAAGTGCAGGTACTCTCCCTCTAAAAATACAAAAGTGCTGGTACTGCGCACCGGACAGTACCGGCCCATTTAAAGCACTGGTTGACCCATACATCAGAGGTCGGCATGTTTCAGCCCTATTTATTTCCCCTCGGGGTTACTGGGATTTCTTCAGGACTGGTTTTTTTTTTGAACCCTGTTCTCAGTCGTATTTAACTATCCTACAATATTGTATGAGGGTGTAAAATTATCGCACTCATATATGTACAAATCATAAATCGAGGATGAGTCGCACAAACATGTGCTGTTGTGTACCATATTCATTGCTTTTATCCGTAGTCTGTGCATGCATCAGGTCATACACAATAGTGAATCCACATCACTACACCACTTATTGCTGTAGACACACTCTAGTGAGAGCACTCTTGCATTGTAAAGCCACAGTGTAGTGTGAGGTGTGGTACACGCTAGCATGAAAGTGGGATGAGTGCTAAGACCTACACTGACCAAGTATATTTTATGGTTCCATAAGGTCTCGGTGGAAGAAGGACCTTGTAGTTAAACTCTGTAAAAAGAGAGAAAGATGCGTGTGTTCATAGTTTCATTGTTTGGTTAGGTTCATAGAGAGCAGGAATTGTACCGCTAACAGAATAGCCAAGGTAAAAGCCACCTCATGAGATATGCCTCTGAGACTTACTTCGTCAATAGTTCATGTTCTGCGGGGTACCTGTTTTGTGTCCTCCGAGCCTAGCAGCTCATAAGTTTCTTATGTTACTCTCGGTTTTATCTGAGGTTATTGTGCTGCTTGTGCAGAACTGTGCAAAGTGCCTGCTGCTTGCTGCGCATTCACTAGCCAATCTGGAGGTGCACGGATATCTGGGAAATTTGCACATTTAGCAGATGCTTGGATCAATTGTAAGCCCAAGGCCTGTTTTAATGGAGACAGGCTGAATGTGTTGAGTTTCAAGTAAATTAAATGCAAGCTTTTTTTGGATGTGGTAGGATATATTTTACATTCGTTACATCAGCTTCATGTAATCATGTGCCATGGTGTTGGTACCGTATATGAAGTGATGTGATAGTATGGAACGGATAGTACCATTATGCACCAGGTCTATACCATTATTTGTCAGGGCATTGCCGTCATATATCATGGTGATGCCATCATGTGTTAAGGGGACAACCATCATAATGGACAGACATGACATCCTCTCCCTTAAAAAGCTTTTCTCAGATATCTGCAGAGTTCATGTGGCTGTCAAAACCCAGGAAGTGGCTCCCTTTGTCTGGGGAGCAAATAAGATACACTCCTATCCCTCAGACTTCCTCATTTCTGTCTTCTGGCTTGTGTGGAGGTCATGGGAAGATTTTGAGGAACCGCATACAGTCCAAGCACTAAGCGGGGATGCATGGTGGGCACTGATTGATATAGAGTAATGAATACTGTGAAATGTGCTCCTCAGAAGTTCTTGGGCAATAAAGTTGAGAAAAGTGGTTGACAACTGGCGTTAAAGTAAAGGTTGCGCAAAAGAGAACTTAGGCCCTGATTTATACTTTTTGGTGCAAAACTGCACTAACTCAGTTTTGCACCAAAAAGTTTAGCACCGGCTTGCACCATTTCTGAGCACCAGCCAGGTACCATATTTATGGAATGGTGCAAAGGGTAGGCTAGCGTAAAAAAATGACATTAGCTGGGCGGGGCTGGCGGTATGGAAGAAGGGGGTGTTGCTCCAAAAAATGATGTTAGGCAGGTCAGAATAAAAAACAATTACTCTAACCAGCCTAGCGTCATTTTCTGATGCAAAACCATCCATACCACATGACTCCTGTCTTAGGAAAGACAAGAGTCATGCCCACCACCCCAATAACCAGCACAGGGGACCAGGATCCCCTAGGCATGGCCATTGCACCCAGTGCCATGTAGGGGGTCCCATTTCAGGGCTCCCAATGACACTTTAAAAAACAAATACTTACCTGTACTTACCTATACTTACCTGGGGCATAGGGTCTCCCATCCTCCGCTGTCCCTCTGCTGTGGGTGGGGGTGTCCCTGGGGCATGGGGAGGGCACCTGTGGGCTTATACCATGGTGTTACACCATGAAAATAGGCCCACAGGTGCCCTAAGGCCTGCCCTGAACCAGGCATTAAATAATGGCAAAAAGCAAGCTTTGCACCATTATTTGACCCCTCTTTCCCCAGTGTGTGATTTTAGCATGGGGGATAAATATGGTGCTAAGTCCATAGGGTCATTTTTTGCATGGGAACACCTATTTTTCATCTCATTGACGAAAAGTGGGTTTCCACGTCCAAAAAATGACTTTAACTCCATAAATTTGGCGCTAGACGGGGCTAATGCCCAGGTATAAATATGGAGTTAGTTTTGCACCGAATTTGCGTTAAAAAAAATGACGCAACTTTGGCGCAAAAGAAGTATAAATATGCCCCTTAGTTATCCAAAATACAAACAGATAATAGAGTGGTGATGTCCTGATTACTTACAAATAATCTTTTCTTCAGAGCACATCTTCTCCGCTGTGTTTGACGGTTCGTCTCTCCTGCTCTCCTGCATATTCTGACGCTCCATCCACATATGTCTGCTTTTATGCCTGTATATCTATATGCAGAGCAAGGAGATGGGCTAATAAATTGAAACTTGAAGGTCAAATGGGGCTGTCTGTCTCCAGGATGTGGTGTCACCTTCACAGTAAAACGACTGTGATGATGAAGAGCTGCTCTCTTTTAATGAAGATTACCAGTAAGAATCGCATAAATTAATAAACATAAGAAAAAGGAAACTGACATCTCAGTTTAAACGAAATTGTAAAACACAAAAACCTAAGCTGCGTTATCCTCCTAAAATGTAAAGTATTTTGCTTAGCAGATCACAAGAAATGTACCGATTATTCAATGAAGCCGTGTCTTCCCTTGTATACAGATCAAATACCAGTTACAAAATTCCCCAACCGCTGGTGATTTATGAGAATTTAGGTGCCATCGGCAGAACGGCCGGAGAAATAGTGCAAAACAGACTTGCTCGGCAATTTGACCATTGATTTCTTGGACTTCGGCGAGTCAAAACTCCTGGACGACTCTGCAAGTTCCTGTGATTTTGTGTGTCAAAATACTCCATCCTGAGGCTTAGATGATATTATACGTGGAATAAAATGACTGAAAGTAGTTTTGCCAGATGTGCTATCCCCTGTTGCAGCTTCAAATAGACTCAGAATTGAGGAATGCATGCTCCATTAATTTCCATTGGAGTGAGGAAAATGTTACTCTTTGTTGTCGCCAGGACAGAAGACCAATTCATGTGCACTTTTATTTTCTGCTTTAGGAGCCTTAGACAAGATGGCATATTGTTAAATTCCAGTAACATAAAATCGTTCTAAAAATAAATGCTTCCGTGCTTTAGCTGAGAAACTAATGCTTGCAGGGAAGCACATAGACGCACGCACACATACACACCCGCAGACATAAACACTTACATAAGCACACACAAGGCACATTTAGCACATATACAATGATGTGAGTTATAGTATAATAGTCAATAAAACTCGTTCAAATGAGCAAAAACACCACATAAACCACGTTGACGATCAAATTATTATTTTTGTACCTTGCCAGTTTTTATTACTTGGATGTTTACAGCTCTAGTGGAGACCCCCTCTGACCACGGAAATGTTATCTATGACTGTCATTAAAAAAGCTACATGTGGATCGTCTTCACTTTAAAGTCACTTCCGTGTTGACCTTGAAGATCACATTCTTGACAGTGAAGGCAGAACAAATGTAGTAACTATTTTACTTAAAACCTAGACCATGTTCTGGGTGCCAATTAAAAACCGGTTGGGTTAACTAGAGTTGAACTGTTCTTATAAGGCAAATGTAAAGTTTAGACTGGCGAACATTCAATCCAACACAATGGCAGAGCGAGCTCTGCCTTATAACTAAATTGCTTGCAGTAGACATTGATGTTTTCCCTCGTGCAGCTTCGATCACATTTGCAGCATTGTCGGATTGACCCCTCTTTTTGTGGTTCTATTCAAATGCCCTTCTTCGGGGTGTTGAATTGCCAGTGCTCACATTTCAAGCGCTCCATGGTGCGATTTTTGTCCCAGTGTGGCTTTGGGGCATTTAGGTGAAAGCTCTTTCTGAGGAAGGTAGACAGGCATCGCTATCTTTCTCTTTGATGATGCTGCCGAAAATGACGGTGACCACATTTCACTAATTTGGAATTGTGTTAATCGTACGTTCAACTGTATGTCAGACTTGTAATTGCACTACAGAATGTCGTGGGGGAACTAGTGGAGGGGGGAGGTGACAGTTGTGTTATGATTTCCATTAATGCTCACTTCAAAACCAGGTCATTAATGTCGTGACCCCAACCCAGGAATGAATACACAAAGGCAGACAGGTTGAAACAGAGACTTCTTTATTCTTCTGCGGGTAGGCTGTGTCTGCACACTTGTAAGGGAGACCTCCAGCCTCTCGTCCTGTCTCCTTGGTTGCGTGAGTGAGAGTGTGCTTGTGTGTCCCCCTGCTCTACCCCCTGACTGGCAGCAGTGTCCAGTGTCCCTTGCAGTGACTGGTGTGTGCGGGATCCTAGTGCCCTGCCACATTCCGTCACTGCAACATCTCCCCCCTTTGTCAAGAAAAAGAATAAAACAGGCAGGAGATCCACATAGAGAGAGAATGAGAGAGCAAGAGCGAGAGAGAGAAAATGAATCAGTTGTTATCAGAAAAGATAGTTGTAACCTGTCACCTCATAGTTCTTCAGTCAATCATCTGGGCTTACTGATCACTCAGGATGGGCATGAGCTCTCTCGAGTTGGACATCACTGGCTGCCTGGCCTAGCTTTTGCTTCCTCATTGCGAGCCACTGGGAGGAGCCAATGTGCTACCTGTTGGGTGGCGCCACTGCGGATCGGTTCTTGGGTGCACTTGCTCCCTTCTCCTTCATCATCTTCCAGCATGATGAATTTCTTAAAGTTCAAGCGATTCTTGATGATGGAATAGGGTCTTGATGCTATAGTGATCATGGTCCCCTTTACGTCTGCTATTGTCAGGGGCTGGCTTGAGAAGGGACTATCTGACTTCCAGATTTGACACTGGTGCACAAGCACTCGGTCCCCGGGCTTGAGAATCAAAGTAGTCGCATGCCGTCATGTGACAGCCTGCTGTTTCATTTTCCTTTTTGCCTCCTTGTCACTCATGACTATGGTGCTGTGTACCGTCGGGCCCTTGTCCTCCAGCTGAGGCAATGGGTTCTGCTTTTTTCTTCACTGCACCAGTTCCTACAGGCATCGCCCTGTTGAGCTGTGTGAGTTGTTGGGGTAGTCCCGGAGTACCTGGCAAAAGGCTTGGCGAACTGAAATTTGCATCAGCCTGGCTCTTTGGACTTCCTACTTTGTGTTGCCCATGAAATGCTCCACCATACCATTGGCTTGCGGCCATAATGGCGCTATCTTACAATGATGTATTCCAGGGTATGCCATGAACCTGCAAAATTCTTATGCTGAGAAGGGAGGTCTATTGTCAGTTTTTAGCATCAGGGGTGCACTCCCAAGCTGCAAATATATGATCCAGAACAGGTAAGGTGGCTGCAGTTGAGGTGGACCACACTTGATGCAGAAGAGGGAACTGAGAGTACTCATTGACGAGAACCAGTAAGTATCTCCCAGTATCCAACGCCCCATAAAAATCTGGTGCCTGTGTTGACCATATGCACAAAGAACAGTTGATGGATCGAATGTAGACCAAATGAAACATTCACCCCCAGTCACAGATCTGGGTTTAACCCATCAGTTTTTTTGCTCACCATACCATTCCAGTTTGGACCTAGCCATATGCAAATCATGCTTGACTCTGTTTCCCATGGGAACAGTCCAGCCCGAACTGCCAGACCAGGTCCTCCCTGTACCAGAAACAGGCATCCTAGGACCAGTTTCGGGGAATCACCCCTCTTCAACCAGGCTAGCTTGAATCTGGTGGCATAGTGAGCATGGGACCCATATCTGGATATACCCGTCCCACTTGGGACAACAAATGCAAAAAGAACAGTTGGTGAACCAAATGTAGACCAAATGAAACATTCACCCCCAGTCACAGATCTGGGTTTAATCCATCAGTTTTTGTTGCTCACCATGCCATTCCAGTTTGGACCTAGCCATATGCAAGTCAGTCTTGAACCTGTTCCCCATGGGATCAGTTCAGCCCGAAATGCCAGGCCAGGTCCTCCCTGGACCAGAAACATACATCCTGGGACTGGTTTTGGGGTATCACCCCTCTTCAGCCAGGCTAGCTTGAATCTGGTGGTATAGTCAGCACGGGACCCACGTCTGGGAATACCTTTCCCACTTGGGGTAACAAATGCAAAAAGAACAGTCCACAGACCGAATGTAGACCAAATCAAACATTCACCCCAGTCACAGATGTGGGTTAATCAATCAGTATATTTGCTCACCATGCTGTTCCAGTTTGGACCTAGCAATATGCAAATCAGTCTTGACCCAGTTCCCCAAGGGAACAGTCTAGCCCGAACTGCCAGGCCAGTTCCTCCCTGGACCAGAAACAAGCACCCTGGGACCGGCTTCGGGGAATCACCCCTTTTCAGCCAGGCTAGCTTGAATCTGATGGCATAGTGAGCATGGGACCCATATCTGGATATATCCTTCCCACTTGGGGCAACAAATGCAAAAAGAACAGTTGATGGACCCAATGTAGACCAAAATCAAGCATTCACCCCCAGTCACAGATCTAGGTTCAATCCATCAGTTTTTTTGCACACCATGCCATTCCAGTTTGGACCTAGCCATATGCAAATCAGTCTTGATCCTGTTCCCCATGGGAACAGTCTAGCTGGAACTGCCAGGCCAGTTCCTCCCTGGACCAGAAACAATCATCCTGGGACTGGGTTTGGGGTATCACCTCTCTTCAGCCAAGCTAGCTTGAATCTGGTGGCATAGTGAGCATGGGACCCACGTCTGGGCATACCCTTCCCACTTGGGGTAACAAATGCAAAAAGAACAGTTGATAGACCGAATGTAGACCAAATCAAACATTCACCCCAGTCACAAATGTGGGTTTAATCCATCAGTATTTTTGCTCACCATGCCGTTCCAGTTTAGACCTAGCCATATGCAAATCAGTTTTGACCCTGGTCCCCATGGCAACAGTCCAGCCCGAACTGCCAGGCCAATTCCTCTCTGGACCAGAAACAAGCATCCTGGGATCGGTTTCGGGGTATCACCCCTCCTCAACAAGGCTTGTTTGAACCTGGTGGCATAGTGAGCACGGGACCCATGTCTGGGTACACCCTTCCCACTCAGGGCAACAAATGCAAAAAGAACAGTTGATGGACCAAATGTAGACCAAATCAAACATTCACCTCCAGTCACAGATCTGGGTATAATCCATCAGTTTTTTTGCTCACCATGCCGTTCCAGTTTGGACCTAGCCATATGCAAATCAGTCTTGACCCCGTTCCCCATGGGAACAGTCCAGCCCGAACTGGCAGACCAGGTCCTCCCTGGACCAGAAACAAGCATCCTGGGACCGGTTTCGGGGTATAACCATCTTCAGCCAGGCTATCTTGAATATGGAGTCATAGTGAGCATGGGACCCACGTCTGGGCATACCCTTCACGCTGGAGGGAGGAAATGCAAAAAGAACAGTTGAGGGACCAAATGTAGACCAAATCAAACATTCACCCCCAGTCACAGATCTGGGTTTAATACATCAGTTCTTTTGCTCACTATGCCATTCCAGTTTGGACCTAGCAATATGCAAATCAGTCTTGACCCTTTTCCCCATGGGAACCGTCCAGCCTGAACTGCTAGACCAGGTCCTCCCTGGACCAGAAACAATCATCTTGGGACCGGTTTCAGGGTATCACACTCTTCAGCCAGGCTGCCTTGAATATGGAGGCATAGTGAGAATGGGACCCACGTCTGGGCATACCCTTCCCACTGGGGGCAACAAATGCAAAAAGAACAGTTGATGGACCAAAGGTAGACCAAATCAAACATTCAGCCCCAGTCACAGATCTGGGTTTAATCCATCAGATTTTCTGCGCACCATGCCATTCCAGTTTGGACCTAGCCATATGCAAATCAGTCTTGACCCTTTTCCCCATGGGAACAGTTCAGCCTGAACTGCCAGGCCAGGTCCTCCCTGGACCAGAAACAAGCATCCTGGGACCAGTTTTGGGATATCTCCCCCCTTCAGCCAGGCTAGCTTGAATCTGGTGGCATAGTGAGCATGGGACCCACGTCTGGGCAGTATCAACCATATGGCATTAGGGAGGTCAAGCAAGCGTAGTTGCTCCGGCTTGGAAGGCCTTCCCGTGGTTTGACAGAGATGACAGGTCATGTTCATGTCCTCAACCAGACAGTCAAGACCAGGGAACCATATCCTTTTCATCTGCATTATTTTTTTTACCACTACTTCTCTGTGGCTCTCATGTGTGAGGCTGACTGTCCATCAGCAAAGAGTGTGCGGAATGACTATTCTATTACCTCGAAGAAGTATCCCTCTCTCAGTTTTTCCTGTACCTATTTGAATGCAAGGACCTCCTCTTTGTTGACTCCTACACTGATCGGGCTGTTATTGATTATGTGCCTCCACCTCTGTTGCTTCATGATACTTTTCATCACTTTCAGCTTGACATCCTCCATTGTTTTTTTTTGCCAGTTCTTCCATTGCGTAGAACAAAATTTATGTATTTTTCAGCCATTGAAGGTATGTGTTCTGTGTTTGGTAGATGAAACCTTGACAAGTAATCAGCAGGGTTGTGTTCCTTCCCTGGCTTGTGAACAATTTTGAAGTTGTAGTCCATCAGTCATATCCCCCACCTCTCAATGTGTGGCAGACGTTTTGCATTTGGGTTGCCATATTTCCTAACTAGTGCCTGATGGTCTATTTCAATTGTGAATTGCTTCCCATAGATAAACATGTGATAATGTTTGCATGCCCATACAACAGCCAAGCTCTCCTTCTCCGGTTGTGAATACTTCCTTTTGATGTCTGTTAAACTGCAACTTGCATATGCAACAATGTGCCTCAGAGAGTCTCGACCAGGCTTGTGTTGGGCTAGTACAGCCCCAAACCCCACCGGGCTAGCACCCATGGTGAGTTCAGTGTACAGGGAAGGAACATATATCTGCAAATGCCTTCTCTCACTCTGGAGTCCAGATAAATGGTTGGCCTTGTTTGGTGAGTTCTTGAAGGGGAGGGCTCACTGTGGCAAAGTCTTTGATGTATCTCACACAGTAGTACGCCTAGGAATGACCTCACTTCTGCAACACCCTCTGTGACCTGTTTAGTGTAGAGTTTCAAATATGCTCGGATCCGACTGAATTCCTCTCTAGGAAAAAATGTGTCCAAAGTACATGAGTTCCTCTTTCTCCAGTTCACAGTTTTCCTCATTCAGCACCAGGCCAGTTTTTTTCAACTTGAAGCATACTTACCTTAGGGCTTTGTCGTGCTCTTCATTTGTTTGGCTGACTAAAAACAAAATTAATAACTGTAGTTCAAACTGTTTTTTTTAAGGCCTTATTTCTCTCCTTACCATTTCTTGGAAGATTTCAGCTGCAAATGACACACCAAAGCTGAGGTCTTTGTCGCAGGACAGACCCAAGTGAGTATAGAATGTGGTGCTATAGCATGACTGATGGTCAAGTTCCAGCTGGTGGTAACCTTTGAAGAGGTCTAGCTTGGAGAACACATAGGCTTGGTTTAAACAGCTAATCACGTTGTGGGGACCTGTGTGCCTTTCTTTCTATGGATGTGTTTGGTAGGCCCACATTGACAGAGATGCATATTTTATTTGTGTTTTTCTTCAGCATGGCAACAATGGGAGACACCCACAGAGTAGGCCCTTCTGCCAGCTCATTGATGTCACGGTGCAGTAAGTTCTTGAGTTCTTCCTCCACCTGTAGTTAAAGATGCACAAGAACTCTACGATGCTTCTGAGCTACATGTTTGATTTCTTCATTGATGTGGAGAATGACCTGTGTGTCTTTCAGGTTTTCCAGTCTCTCGAAAAGATGTGTTGATGCCCTGACATGTGATATGTCATGCCCAGAAACCCCATGTATTGCGCTGTGGTGTTGCTGAGCAGACATGGCACTGGGATGTCTCCTCGAGAGACATATATCTCTTCCTGCACCGATGTGTCATTGTAGGTGAGCATCTCCCTGAACTTGCCTAGGTACATCCCTGGGCCTTTTGCACTCCAGGTGAAAACATCAATGTTGGAGGCTGGCAGTTGTGGTTTGGGTTTCATCCTCCTTTATTCTGACAAGCACATGATGTTAAATGTTGCTCAAGCACCAACCAGGCTGCCTGACCCTACCCTGAGGTTCACCGTGGCCATTTTCTTTATTTCTTTTTTGTCTGCTAGCTGTATGTGTTCAATTAAGAATGGGGTCTCTAGTTGGCAGTGTTTTGCACCCTGTCCATGTTGGGACCCTCATTCTAGTGAGGGTGAGGGAGTCACACAGCTAAGATAACCCCTGCTCACCCACTTGGTAGCTTGGCATGAACCGTCAGGCTTATCTCATAGGCAATGTGTGTAGTATTTGTACACACAAACAGTAACACAGTGAAAACACGACAAAAGTACTCCACGCCCATTTAGAAGAATAGTCAATATTTATCTGAGTAACACAAGACTAAAACAACAAAAATCCAACATACACAAGCAAGGATACAAATTTTCAAAGATTAAATCTTAGTATAGCACTTAGAAACACAACAGCTCCAACTGGGGCTATCACAGAATCTTGAAGAACTTGTTCCAACAGTCGACACACTCATGAGGTAGTGTGGGACAGTCACGGAGTCGCACGGACCCTAGGTACAGTACCTTGGAAGACGAGGAGGAAGCAAAGACATTGCACAGAGTCAGGGAGGTGAGGAGTCACTGGAACTGGTGCAGCGATGGTTCTTTAGTGACATTGGGGAGGTGAGGCCTTGGTTACTTACTGCTAGGCAGGGGAGGTCTAGGTGTCAGTTCTTTACAGTTGCAGGGGAGGTGATGTGGCATTGGCGGCGAGGCGTTGGTTCCTTACAACAAGGCGGGGTCAGTGAATCCAGCAGATCAAGACAAGACGCGTCAAGATTGTGGTGTCTCAATCACACCAAGGGCCCATGGGTGCTGTGGCAGAGTCTGAGCCGGGTACCACAGACGTCTGTGACATGGCACTCTGGACTCATGCTGTGGCGGGACTTCAGAGGCGCTGTGGTGGGGGGAGTTGATATGCTTGATTTCTTCTTGGTTGCACCAGAACTCACTCCCAAGCACCCAAGTCCTGGATTTGGCACCACTTGGCAAGTCAGGACTATCAGCAAGAGAGCCAAGGTGCTGTCAGATAAACTCTTTGATGTCCCTGAGACTTCTTAACAGGAGGGTAGTCCTTGGAGAATGTTTGGAATCAGGATGTAGAAATTCAAGTCCAGCCCTTTTACTCTCAGGACAGAAGCAGCAAGCAGCAGGTCAGCACAGCAAAGCAACAGGCAGACATCCAGCTCTTCTTCCTGGCAGAGTGTCCTCAGTCCAGAAGGATTCTAATTTTTGAGGTCAGAGGCCCAGTACTTATACCCCTTTCTGTTTTTGAAAAGGGCATACCTCAAAGAGACATCTTTGTAGTGTACAAGACCCTGACTTTCCTGCCCAGGTCCCAGACACAATCCAGGAGGTTGGAGACTGTTTTGTGTGAGGACAGGCACAGCCCCATTCAGGTCCAAGTGTCAGCTCCTCCCATCTCTCTAGCTCAGGAAGACCCATCAGCCTGGTGATGGGCCATCAGGATATGCAGGGCCCACCCCAGATCCCTCTGTGTGACTGTCTAGAGTAAATACACAAACAGCTCAACCATCATCCTGGCCCAGATGTGTATTCCACAGACAGGCATAGGCACAGAAGGGGTAAGCAAGAAAATGCCCACTTTCTAAAAGTGGCATTTTCAAAACTACAATTCAAAAACCAACCTCACCAAAATATTCATTTTTAAATTGTGAGTCTAGAGACCCTAAACTCCAGATCTGTATCTGCTCTCAATGGGAAAATCACACACAAAAGATATTTCAAGGCAATCCCCATGTTACTCTATGGGAGAGATAGGCCTTGCAATAGTGAAAACTGAATTTAGCAGCATTTCACTATCAGGACTTGAAAAACACACCAGTACACGCCCTACCTTCTAATTACACTCCACCCTGCCCAGGGAGCCACCTTGGGCCTACTTTAGGGGTAACTTACATGTAGTAAAAAGTTGACATGGCAGCTCAAAACTGCACACAAAGGCACTGCAATGGAAGGCCTGAGATATGTTTGCAGGGCTACTAATGTGGGTGGCACAATCAGTGCTGCAGGCCTACTAGTACCATTTGATTTACAGGCCCTGGTCACACCTCGTGCACTATACTAGTGACTTACTAGTAAATTAAATAGGCAATCATGGAGAAACCAATCACCAATACATTTTAGACAAAGAGCATATGCACTTTAGCACTGGTTAGCAGTGGTAAAGTGCCCAGAGTGCTAAAGCCAACAAAAACAGGTAGGAAAAAATAGGAGGAAGAATGCAAAATGTTTGTGAATAATTCTGCAAAAAGGGTCAGGTCCAACATGTTCCAATTGTCTTTCTGGCACCGCTCCTTCTACCATGAGGTATAGGCGCTCATTGCTTTCTTGTGCAGAGGTGGCGTCAGAGTCTGCAGATGACTTGCAATTGCACATGAGTCATGCATAAAGATGTACATTGGTCTTCAGCCTGTCACACCCATCCCTCTAAGCTGTGTGAATCCACCCCTACCAACACCTGCAAATTGATTGTCTCTGTTGCATTTCCTGCAAGTCTGTCCAGTGGCTGGGTAGGTGTCAACATGTGGGAAAGCCAGTCTGTACCAATAATACGTTTTCTCATTCCTGGTCATTGACTGTGTCTGTTTTCCATTCATGTTGCTGCTTCCCATCATTTGTTGGACATGTTCCAACATTCATTGTCGTCTAATCTTTATGTAAATGGCAGGTGATGTGCCTCTGGCATCTGTTCTTGTCCTGACTAGTATTCTTTCTTGGGTGCACATTTCTTTTAGGATTTTTGTTCGGAAGTTTGTTGAGTAACACCCTTAAATGATTTGTAGTCTTATCACTTCTTCATTGTTAAATTTGTCAAATTCTCCATATATATTACTAGTTTCCATAGGTGTGTCACAAAGTTGTCAAGAGATTCATATGGCCCCTGGCATGCCCTGTTAAAAGTCTATGGTTTGTAATCAACATTTCGCTATGCATCAAACTTGTCTGTGAGACATTTGAACAGACCCTTGTAGGTTGTTATCGATTCAGGTGAAAAGTTTACAAGCAGGTCTTCCACATCATCACCTACGAGGTTGAGAAATAGGTCTCTGGCTTGTCCATCTGAGTAGTTTTTTCATGTGTCTTTTAACTAATGCTCGAAAGTCCTGATCCATTTGTCCAACCTGGCACCTTTCATCTGAGAATAAGAGAGTTTGAATGGCAGGGGATTGTGAAATATGGAGCTGGGGATGCTTTCCTTCGACATGACAATGTAGCAGGCTGTACTTCCTGCATGCATTTGTGTTGCTTGGGCTTTTCTGTGCTCTTGCTCAAATCCTTTACTTCTTTATTTGACCACAGCTTTTATTTGCTTTATCTCCCTGACCTTAGAAATGCAGATTTCTATTGGCTTCTATGGGAAAATCTTCCTTGCCTGACTTCAAGATGGCCTCCCCAGCTGTTCTCTATGAAGACATTGAGTGGTTTGACTTCAAAATGGCGATTGATTTGAATGGGCTTTACCAGACTGCAAGATGCCCCCCCACCAATTTTGTGAGATTTTGCAACTTCTCCCATAGATCTCAGGGCATCTGTAATAGCTTCTGGGGTGCTCCTGTGCCTTCAGTCTCCTCGCAGTGGGAACTTCTGGGGCACTTTGCTGGAACCTCTGGGGCACTTCGGGCAAATCACTGCAGCGGGTGCACATGCACACACTATGTTATGGTTTCGGTAGAGTGAGCACTTGCCTCTGAGACAAGTGAGATGCTTCTGTCAGAAGCATGATCCGTGGCTGCATGGTCAGGGTGCAGTAGTGCTTTACCTCCTTGGACTGTATGGTGCCTGAATCCCACCATTGTCACCAGATGTTGTGTCCCCAAACCCAGTCTTCTTTATTCTTCTGCATTTAGGCTGTGTCTAAAACAGGTAAGGGAGACCTCAGCCTCTTGTCCTGTCGCCTTGGTTGTGTTAGTAAAAGTGTGCTTATGTGTCCCTGCTCCTGCTCCGCCCCTCCTGACCAGAAGCAGTGTCAAGTGTCCACTGTAGTGTTCGGTGTGTCTGGGCTCCTAGTACCCTGCCACATTCAATCACTAAAACAATTAGTATTTTGCTTTTCAGTTCGGGATAAGTTTTACTTTTATTCTGTAAAAAAGTAAAGAAACTAAAAGTGAAATGCACTCAGGCAATTATGTTTAGAGTACATTTGACAAGCTCCACGTGTCACGGATTTTTAACATTTCCATCTGTACTTATCTATATTTACTTTTTTGGCTATTATTTGTTATTTATCCATATTTATTTTATGTTTTGTGCATAAATGGAGTTGTAGAATGGCATATTTATTTAACTCATAAACACGCATTCATTCTTTGATGCCTGTCACTTTTTAGCATATTAAGCAGCCAAATATAACAAAACACTACACCAACAGGTACATATTATCATTGTATACATGTATATATGTTAGTATTTCCTGTGTTAAGGGAATCTAATCCTGTTTTTAAATTCCGATAGTGTCTATCTCCTTAGCAGTTGATCTGGAATTCATGAATGACAACAAGGAGTGTCACGCATAAGAACAATTTTCTGTATTTTTCCGCTTTTAAAAATATATACAGACAGGAAAAAGATTGTTTTCTGTCTATATTGATCTATAAAAATCGGTAAAAATAGAAAACTTGAAGCCTTAATCATGGATCAGTTTAACACTGATAATACAAACCAACATAGGTCCAAGTATTCAATCAATCAATCAATCAGGGATTTGTTAAGTGCACTACTCACTCATGAGGGTCTAAAGGCGCTGAGCAGGGGAGGGGGAGAAGGTGGGGGGGAGGTGCTGCTACTGCTCGAACAGCCAGGTCTTGAGAAGTTTCCTGAAAGTAAGGAGGTCTTTGGTCTGGCGCAGGTGGGTGGGAAGAGTGTTTTGGTAGCAAGGTGTGAAAATGATCTACCGCCGGTTGTAGTTCTGCGGACGCGTGGGACAGTTGCAAGGGCGACGTCAGGGGAGCAGAGATGCCGGGTCGGGGCTTAGAAGGAGAGTCTTTGTTGAGGTATTCTGGTCCGGTGTTGTGCAGTGCTTTTTGAGTGTGGGGGAGGAGTTTGAAGGTGGGAGCCAGGGCAGGTTTTTCAGGTGGCCTGTGATGTGGCAGTGGCGGGGGATGTCCAGGATGAGGTGTGTAGAGGCGTTCTGGATGCGTTGCAGCCTCTTCTGGAGTTTGGCCGTGGTTCCTGTGCAGAGGGCATTGCCGTAGTCCAGTTTGCTGCTTACGAGGGCTTGAGTGACTGTTCTTCTGGTTTCAGTGTGTATCCATTTGTAGATCTTTTGGAGCATGAGGAGGGTGTTGAAGCAGGAGGAGGAGATGGCATGGACTTGCTGGGTTATGGATAGTGAGGGGTCCAAGATGAATCCTAGGTTGCGTGCGTGGTCGGTGGGAGTTGGAGCGGTTCCGAGAGTGGCAGGCCACCAGGAGTCATCCCATGCAGAGGGGGTGGAGCCGCAGATAAGGACTTCCGTCTTGTCCAAATTGATTTTGAGGAAGCTGCTCTTCATCCATTCGGTGACGGCCTTCATTCCTTCATGGAGGTAGGTCTTGGTGGAGTCCTTGGTGAGGGAGAGGATCAGCTGGGTGTCGTCGGCGTATGAGATGATGTTGTGGGAACGGGCGATGTTAGCGAGCGGGGCCATGTAGACGTTGAAGAGGGTCGGGCTGAGGGACGAAACCTGGGGAACGCCGCAGATGATTTCGGTGGCCTCCAAGCGGAATGAGGGGAGGCAGACTCTCTGGGTTCTGCCAGTGAGAAAGGAGGTGACTCAGTCCAGGGCTCTGTTGCGGATTCCAGTATTGCTGAGGCATGAGCGTAGGGTGTGGTGGCAGATGGTGTCGAACGCCGCCGAGAGGTCCAGGAGGATGAGGGCCGCGGTTTCGCCACTGTCCAGTATGCTTCTGATGTCGTAGGTGGCGGCGATGAGGGTGGTTTCGGTGCTGTGGTTGCTGCGGAATCCGGTTTGGGAAGGGACCAGGGTGCAGTTCTCCTAGAGGAAGCGGGGTAGTTGTCTGTTGATGGCCTTCTCAATGACTTTTGCCAGGAAGGGGAGCAGGGAGATAGGCCGGAAGTTCTTGAGGTCCTTTGGGTCCGCCTTGGGTTATTTGAGGATGGCGTTGATCTCGGCGTGTTTCCAGCTCTCCGGGAAGGTGGCAGACTCGAATGAGCTGTTGATGATCTTCTGTAGTTGGGGTGCGATGACGGACCTTGCTTTGTTGAGGATGTAGTGAGGGCAGGGGTCAGATTGACAGCCGGAGTGGATGATGTTCATGATTTCGATGGCGGTGTTGTCATTAATGGAGGTCCAGGAAAGCAGGAGGTTGGTCGGAGGTGAATCTGTGGTGTTGGTGGTTGCCGGGGGGGTCTGGGTACTGAAGCTGTCATGGATGTCTGCAATATTGCGCTGGACGTAGGAGGCTTGCGATGGCGGGATGTTATTGACGTTGGAGCTGGGGTTAGAGAGTTCCTTCATGACGTTGGAGAGCTTCTTGTGGCTGTGTGCGTTGTTGTGGATTCGGTCTTTGAAGGCGGTTCGTTTGGTGGCTCAGATGAGTTGGTGGTGTCTGCGGTTGGCCTTTTTGAAGGCTGTGTGGTTGTTCAGAGTCTGATCTTGGTGCCACTTTCTTTCCAGTCTTCAGCAGCTTTGCTTAGATTCGGGGAGGTCGGCGGTAAACCAGACGGCCTTTCTGTCGGTGCGTCTATTGGAGGGATTCTTGATTGGGGCGAGAGTATTGGCGCAGGTGACGACCCATTGCTTGAAGTTGCGGGCAGCTGCATCAGTGTCGGTGGTGTCGATGGGTGGGTTCTGGGAGAGGGTCACAATAAGTTGGTCTTCGGTGGCCTTGTTCCAACTGTGGTGAGGGATCCGTTGTGGGTGGTGGTGTGTTGTGGGTTTCTTGAAGAAGTGGATGCAGCGGTGGTCTGTCCAGTAGAGTTCGGTGGTGTGGCTGAAAGAGATGTGATTGCTGGTGAAGAAAATATGGTCAAGTGTGTGTCCTGCGGAGTGGGTTGGTGTCATGACGAGCTGTTTGAGGCTGAGGTTGTCGAGCAGGGTGGCGGTGTTGTTGTCGTTGGTGTTTTTGAGGTGGAAGTTTAAGTCTCTGAGGAGGATGTAGTCAGTGGATGCGAGAGCGTGCGTGCTGATGATGTCGGTAATGGAGTCATTAAACTGCTGTTGTGTGCCAGGGGGCCTGTAGATGAGGGCCCCTTGAAGCGTGGTGTTTGGGTCAGTGTGGATTTGGAAGTGCAGGAGTTTGGCGGTGCTGAGGGTGTCTTCGGTGTTTGTCGTGATCCTGAGGGTGTTCTTGTGGATGATGGCAATGCCTCCTCCTAGTTTGTTGGAGCGGTCCCTGTGGGTGATATTGTAGCCGTCCGGGATGGCTATGTCGATGTAGAGGGGTTCATTCAGGTCTCGGTCAGGAAGGCGACGTCTCGGGAGGCTGAGTCAAGCAGATTCCATAGCTCTGCTGCGTGCTTGTGGACGGAGCGGGTGTTGAGGAGGATCACATCTGAGATGGTTGTGTCCTGCATTGGTGGGTATGTCATTTGCGTGGAGGCTGGTGAAGGTGCAGTTCTGGCAGGAGAAGGGTCCGCGGGTGGTCTGCGGGTAGGCTTGAAGGCAGGGAGGAGCAGGCCAGTGTTGAGGGCACGGAGGGTGACGTCGTCGAAGTGAAGGCATGTGTAGGGGGGGATGGGAGCCAGGAGTTTTGGCGCTGGGCGCGGACGGGCACAGATGGGCTTGTCTTGGGTGCCACCGGCACACCCGCTGCACGTGGCCGCGCAGCGGCCGCCATTATGTAGGGAGGTGGGGGGAGGAGAGGACAGCTGGGAGGCGGGAGACGAAAAATGGTGCAAAAAACAGGGCGGAGCTGAAAAAGGGGGTAGAGCCAAAAAAGCGGGCGGGCCAAGGGGCAGCAGCGGCAGGGAAGAGAGAGAGAGAGAGGGGGAGAGTGAAAGTGAGAGGGAGAGAGCAGAGTGAGAGAGAAACAAGGAAAAAGAACACTAAGGGACAGTAGTTGAGCAGAGAGCAGAGCAAAGCAAAGCAAAAAGGAGGAGAGAGGCAGAAGGTAGCCTAGTAGGAAATCAGAGCTCTCCCACTAGACACCAGGGACGAGGCGCAGGCAGAAGCCTGCGGGTGGAGGAGGACCTCAAACTCCTGACAGGGGTCAGGAGTTCAGAGGAGCCAGGGAAAGGGCTCTACTTAGTCGGTGGAGCCGCAGGAGGCAGATCAATGCACTGACCAGGTCAGTGGTATTGCTTCAGTATTCAGTATTCTGGTCAAGAAACATGTTTGACAATGGTCTTATTTAAATTCAGAATTTCCAAGTTCCTAAGCAGTGGCATACCTAAACTTGAGTGGGTCCCCCTGCAAAATACGTGGAGAGGGTGCCCCACGCATCATACCTAATCAGGAGCTCTCATCCAGGGGCTTGCAGCTCATGGACAGTGCCAGAGGGGGCTCCCACCCTCACCTTGGGGGCTTTGGGGTCTATTGTTACATCACCTTTCCTATGTTACATAATGAGTTAAAATCAATAATTAAAATGATTGACAGAGTCAGTAATATTGTTATTTGTTTGGGAGGGAAGGACCCATGCCAAATTAATAAACCAACTCCGGTTAGCTCAAAGCACGGTTCTGACTGAATCAATGCTCAAAGCATGGTAGCTATTGCACAAGCAGGAGATAGGCCCCAGAGTAGTTGTTAAAGCCAAAGCAATATCAGCAATTTTAATTTTAAAACAATTAAGAAAATGGATAAAAGAGATGAAGATCTTCAAACTGAGCTAAAGCAAACACAATATTTCATTTTTTTAAATTTTAAAGCAAGCAGCTCCTAAAAAAAGTCATGCTCTATGGAAAAGCAGCAGTTCATGGTGGTCCTGGACCTAGCAATAATTTCAGGCCAACAACGATAGACCCGAGGTCAGATGCACCAAGGTAGTTGTCCCAGTGAAGGATTTTAACTCAGACTTGGGGATCTATTAGGAGTTTGGCAGGCCAGGTCTGGCCACCTCATTTAGAAATTGGCAGACCTTACATTTTCTGTCAGTGGAGCTTCCATTGGTTAAGATGCCAAAACTTTCTCCCATTGCCCAACAGAGTAGAGATTGTCAGACTTTTTTTTCTGCCTGTTACTGCAATGAAAGAAACTGGTGGTGAAAGGCAGAAGTAGATAATGACCCCCACACTCTTGGAGAAGGCTCCCAGAACGTGGAAGTCTCTCGATGTTTTTGTTTTTCTGATAAAAACACTTTGGGAGCTTGTTTCTGAAAAGCAAAAATTGTGGTGAACAGCCATCAAAACTGACAGCAGTAGTCCACCAACCTTTCAGTACCTTGAAAGGAACCACTGTGATGGCAGTTTCTTTCTATATACATATAAGACTGTCGGGGCAGTTGTCATCTCTAAATTTGACTGGCAATCCATCAGGATGGAGGTGGGTATGTACTTCACTGTCCTGATGGATGGAGTATTATTCAACAAATACTAAATCAAGTCATTAGTTTCCAACTGCTGAAAAAGCTTCCTCTGGTCAGCCCTGACACCCGTAGCTCTTCAGGGCAGGTTTCTGGGTACCAGGACTCTCTCCAGCAAGGTGCCCTGCAGGGTATAGTCTTCCTTAGTTATATGGATCATCTTGGAGTGCAGAGCCCTCCTGGGTTTTGTGTCCCTGAAGCAGGCAAACAGGAGCAGACCATTTGGCCCTTGGTGATGAGCCCTAGCCTGATTCAGTAGTCCTTGAGTTCTTGTGTGAATCCTCTTCTTCCAGCAGGAGTCAGAAACCAGAATTGTTCTTCCATCAGGGCATTCTTCTTCAGACTGAGGCATCCAATGTCCAGGAATGTTCTGAGGAGGTTCAGCTTCCTTATTTATCCTATGCACTAGCTAGTGATTGGAGAAATTCTACCACCCATTCATAACATTTTTCTTGCAGACCCCCACCCCCTTTTGCAGCCCTTCCTCTTTACCTTACTGTGAAATTACCCAGGAGACCCTGCTTCAAAATGGTGAGACACATCTGCCACCAGAAAGGCCAGTCTTTAGGATGTTGCAACTCCCACACCTGGCTGGGACAAACTGCTTTTTCCTCCTACTGTACCTGGAGCCTAACTGTTTCCTCTGCCTATCATTCCTATCTACTCCCACATAGCTAATCCCTGCTACATGGTCTGCAGATAGCACCCATTGGCCATTCCTGGGATCAGAGGGTGGCCATTGTTCTCCGAGCCAGGGCTGTTAACTCTCCACGCCAAATGTTAATTCTCCCAGCCAAATATGTATATTTAGGCTCTGTAGGTGTGATGAGTGACAGAACTAGTTTGCCAGTTCTGTCTCAGGCAGTCTAAAGTGAATTTTTACAAAGTAACTTTTCTGCTAAAATAATCCAAATTAGATTTCACCATTATGTCAGATTTTGAAAAAAAGCAACAAATAACTTTGAAGCAATTTTCTAACCCTTTCCTAAGCAGAGGTGGAAAATAATCTTTTTCGCTCATCTAGGCCTGGTAGGAAAACATCTAGTCTTGCCTATGTAATGAAAAAGCTTTTGGGTTTCATTTTACTGCAAAGACACAATAACCCCAATAAGCAGTGTGCCCTATTTTTATATATTACCCCCTGCCCTGTGGGTTTATATGATCACACTTCCGGGGTGACTTGTGAATATACAAAAATTGGCTTTTCCTACATGGCAAAGGCGTTTTTGCGTGCAGTGTGTCACTGCAGTGCATTTAAACTGCAGCCTAGACAGAGGGTAGTGGTGGTCCTGACAGACAATTATATTTATTATATATGTGGGTGGTGTAAACACACACTGCAGCTCACATGTGACTTTTAACTTTCTATACAATATGTGAGCTTTGGACCCCATTTATAAAGTAATTATAGGAAAGTTAAATAAGCCAAATTGAGAGCTCCATTGTACAGCACATGATTTAGATGGGCACAGGCACTTTACAACTGTTTAGCAGTGGTACAGTGCACAGAGTCCTAAAGCCAGAGTTGTATCTCGCTGCATCAGTTCTGATGCGGAGCTGCGAGGGCCATGATGTTAGGTCCTACATTGGGGGTCATCACACTGTTTGACTCAGATGAGGACCACAACTGGGCGGACAGAGCACCTTTAGTCCCACTTACATGGGTCTGGGATAGAGGAGGCACCAAGTGGGGATTCAGCACTCACCAGAGGTGGAGGATTCATTATTTATACATGGTGTCCACTTTGAGCAGGGAGAAGCTTTTCTTGGCTTTAAAGGCCACTACACTTGTATTGGACTGAGCAGAAGGTGTTACACAGGAACAGGACTTTATATAGTTCCTCCTAGACCATTATAAACTATTAGAACAAGTGAGACCAAAATGGTCTAATTAAACAAGGGTCCATAAGAAAGACATAGGGGCATTTGCTGCCCTCATTCACCACCTCCCATCCATCTGAGTAACTTCTCCCGCCATTCTTTGAAACAAATCTGCTCTCCATGAGGTGTGGTACCAGAATATCATAGTTAAAATAGAGTGTGATGTAAATATTGTATCCTAAATATCACCCTATTGGAATTAATTATAGAAAGTCTAAGCCTAATGGGGCGCTATTTATTTGTTATAAACAATATGATTTCAAATCAAATGAGTCCTAGGGAACCAGTGTTCTATAATATAACATTTGGGTAAGGAAAATTGTCTTTAGACAGTTGGCTTTAGAAAATCTCTACTTAAGTAGATTGACCTGCATCTCCTGTTGAGTAAATTGAAATAGATTTATAAATTTACTTTTTGTGCTGTGCAACTTTTGTCATTCTCTATGTTTTTGTACTACTTTTAGTTTAAAGAAAGAGATAGATCGAGTATTTATTGTACATGGGGCACACTAGTCTTACCTGACCAAGACATTTACCCAGGTTTATGATTTGGGCACTGTAACCAAATGACAAGAAGAAGGGGAAGGATGTAGATTAATTTTTTATCTAAACTGGAGGGGCTTGAATAAACTAGCAGCAAAGAGAGCGAACTCAGGCTATGGACACTTCACACTTCAAAATACTTAAAAGGGAGAAACAAAGCAAAACACTAGAAGCTAATGTAAAGATTAATGATGAACTGTCTGCTTAGTTTTGTTTGGAGCTGAAAATGCTAGTCAAATGAGGGTCACTTGAGAAAGAGATAGTGAAGCCATGATCAGCAAAGCAGACTACTTGAAAACCATTGTTAGTACAATGAAAGCATGATGTGTGTTTTGCCTGTGGGGTTAGGGGTTAAGGATTTAACTTGCTAGCTATCTCACTGGACGAATCCCTGAAAATGACAACACTATATTCCAGTCGATTTTCATTTTCTGCATTTTAGTGTAATGCAAAACTAATATCTAATTAGGTTAATTAATTTTAATCATGAATACATTTCTGGAATGTATCAGGATTGTTAGATGGAAGCTTGTAAATAGGATAAAGCATTCTTTATAAGACAGAGTAATTCTATACCCCTGCCAGTCAGTCACTGATTTCCACAACTTCAAGTACTGGTTGGGTAGTGGGAAAGAATACTCAATTCACTTATCTTTTACAGAATCACATTTACTATCAAGAACAGTGATCAAATTGGTTGTATGACCTAATATAGTATACAGAAATCATGTCCTAAATATTGATACATAGTATTCTCCCATTGGGTGTAGATTTTCTATTATTAACTCCAGTAGTGTGATATTTGTCTAAACATTGTTGAAGGCACATTATTCATTTCAGATAATATTCTGACAATGATATTCAGGAACCAAACCAACGAAAAGTTTATGCTGGATGTGAGAGAAATATTTTTTCTTTTATAAAGAGCGTAAGGGATACCATCTCAGTATGAAGTAAGGGGTAAATAAAAAGAGTAGTTTAAATGTCTTTTATTAAAATGAATTATCTTTTTTCATTATGCAAAACTACAACAAGGTAATAACCAAGAGAGTTGGCCGTGATAGCAGGAGGTGGTCTTATAATGTGAAACATCTCCATTAATTATCTGAACGGTCTCTAACAGCTTTTTTCTGTGTTGACTTTCTCTAATGACAGTGGCAATGCTTATGATTATGATATTTTCACTTTAGCTACTATTGCAGACAGTTAGTGCCTGCTCTGTGGCCACACAAAGGAGTCAAATAAAATATGTCACACATATATGTGTGATGTACTCACACTTACCACCTGCGACAGTGACCTCCTCGAAGCCCCAGTGAAATCCACAGCCACCATTACCAGAAGTGTGGTATTAAATATAAAGGTGGATTCAAAGTGGTCACCACAATGTATAGCTACTTGTAGGCAAAGCTGGCAAGCCACCATTGGGTATTAGAGAGAGTTAACATAAGTCCTAGTCCTGACTATAACAGATGGCATGTGGATAAGGAACTACGGTTTGCTAGTGTAATACTCACAAATGTAAAATCACCCATTGAAAATGTCTACGCTATACATACGTAAGGGGATCTAAGCTGCATAACTGACTTTTCAAACCATAAGCAGTATCTTCTATTCATGGTTCAGAACTTTCCAAAGGTTAAAAACTTCAAGAACGCTGTTATAAAAAACACAATAATGTTCATGAACAAGACCTTGGATAGGAATCTGAGACAATGTATTATACTATATAGGCTCACGTTCACTACATTATGTGTGAATGAGTAAAACATGGTGCAATAGATTATGAAGATTAGGAAAGTTTATGTGACTTGCTGGTTATGGCAATTTGTTGGAAAAAAAACTGGAAGTGTGGGAATGAGAACATAGCAGCTGCTGGAGCCTGTCAATGTTATATTCCTTTCTTATATGTATGATTCTTTCTACAAGAGAACAAGCCAAAGGTGATGAGATATTTCTCATATGTCCACCACAGAACTTCCAGAATATTTTTTAAATACCTCTGCTAACACACCAGTTAGACTAATCATCAATAATTCTTTAACAACGTGAGTCTTTCCAGAAAACTAAAAACGGCATAGATACGACCATTATTAAAGAAGATAAACCTGTCCCCACATGCGTCAAACAACTACACACCAATTACAAATGGCCCTTTACTAGGCAAACTGATAGAAAGCATTCACCCAGAAGTCACAGTTCATTGAAGGGAACTTCATACTTTAAGACTTCCAAACAGGACTCCATCCAGAAAGAGGAACAGAATCTGCGCTCATGGCTATCTGGGATGACCTTAAAAACACAGTAGACCAGAACAGGGTTGCTGCACTACTTCTCTCAGACCTTTCAGCTGCACTCAACACAGTTCTTCATGAAGCTCTAATCCAAAGACTCCACAAAGCCGGCATAGAGGGGACTGCTCTCAACTAGATCACATTCTACCTTCAAAACAGAACAAATGTCATCCATACAACCTCTTTCTCATCCAAACCGTACTTCACAAAAGCAGGGGGCCCTCAAGGCTCTATTATCTTACCAATGCTTTCCAACATCTCCATGACGTCATTACTAGCAAAGATCAATGCATTTCAGCTCACCTTCTATTCTTAAGCACATAACACACAAATACCTCATAAACTGAAAGCCCCAAAGACAATGGAAACCCCCAAAATCTAATTTGCATTTGGGCAGTCGATCAGTGGTTGGCAATGAGCCATCTCAAATTAAATGTGTCTAAAACTGAAATACTAACATGCGAGGATTGTTAAAAAATATTATCCTCTTTGTACCTGACCCGATGATTTGGGACAACCTCCTAAAGTATCCAAGGATGTATGAAACCTTGGAATTGCACTCCAGGCTACCAATGAATGCCCAAGTTGATAGGTTAGCAAGACCAAATTTCATTACTATGAAACGTCTGTGATACATCTTCCCCAGCCTATGATTTACCTACAAGGCCCAAGTTACTATCTCTCTTTATCAAATGTGAAAAGACTACAACAAATTCAGAACTCTGCTGCTGGACTACTCCAACATGTAAAGTCACAAGCCCTCATCTTCCCTCCCTTGAGGGCCCTACATCCATTGGTTACGGGTTGTCAGAAGATTCATCTTCAAGCTGCTTTGTGTTCTATCACCATAACCTCAGTTTGCCTACGTTCTGTTTGAGTTATCGACTCCAGAATGAGTCAAATACATTGTTGGAACTTTGCTTTTGCGACCACGTCACCTCCCAGCCTAAGGATAAGCTAGGTATCATTGACATACATGTAGAAGTTCTCATCAGCTAAGAAGCTATTAATAGTATAGCTGGACCAGATTATAAGGTCCTCTTTAGGATGTACTATTGGACTAAGATGTCCAACGATGGTCTAACATGTACTCTTTTTTGTAATGCTTGAAAAAATTGAATTTTTTTAGAAAGTCTTGATGTTCTAGAGCTCTCAGGAGGGACAGTTAAAAGTTAATAGTTATAGTATTCAGTGAGCAGAAGCCTAGTAGACACGGTATATACAGCTAATGTTGCCAAAAAGCCAATGTTAGGCATAAGTCAGTATAAACTTAAGCATGAAGTTAAATGCTAGAGACATGTATATCAACATGCTTTCTAACCCAGTAATGATGGAATCAAGAAACTGGAAGTGAGGAGTTAGTTTTTGATAGTATCAGAGCCTTCTCTTTTTCTTTCGGGTCAATATGCTCTACATAAACAAAAGCTAGAGGAACTGTCTCTGAGATTTCAATTGTTGTAGGAGTAATGTACCTGGTCTCTACAGAGAGAATTTTCATAATTCATAATATCATCTATGTCTATGTTATGTGTGTGTTTTAATAAAGAGCAGACATATGCATAGCTTACCTTCAAATTATGCTTTACAAGTGTCTCATTATAACAAAGAATAAATTTGGCAACATCTGGCGCTGGATGAGCTAACATCTCCAAAGTGTGCAAATTTACCATGAAAGGGAAAAGTAAGTGATACAAATTCGACTCTAGAGAGATCAGAGATTTGGCAGAAAAGTTTCATATATGGGTAGTGTGATTGGCCCCGGCCATGGTCAATTTTTCCAGAGGTGTGCCACTGGCACTTCTGTGCCTCCAGTGTTCCAGCCGACTTCTAGTGATGCCCTCAATCATTGTAGAGGAAAAGGGTGAAATGAGCAAAAGAGAAGACCCCTGGAGTCACTGCAATAAAGTACTGATTGAGAGCGGAGAGAGACACAAAGAGAACAGGCGGAGAACCAAAGTACTTAGCTTACCTAAAATGAAAAGAGTGAAAATCTAGTGCAGGATCACAAGATAAAATAAGAAAAGTAGTTAAAAGCAAGCAAGATGCCAGGTCTATCAAACTTCCAATGAATCAAAATTGTTCAGTTAAACTTTTTCAAATGGTAGTCAAAAGATTTTGGACTAAATCACTGTGGATTCACGATGGCACGATCTGTCCTTATACCTTCATTTGAATCCCATAATTATCACAGATAAATGTTAGTTGGATCACAACTACATGAAATACTACTGTGCTGTCACATAAATGTTTTTTTTGCAGAACACCTACCAACGCTGGGTGGTCCAATAAAGAGCGGATGCAACTGAAGCTTGGCCACTAGCGCAAATATTACATTTCATCATAGACAATTCTCCAATTTGCAGTTCAAAATATGCATAAAAATGCTTTTTTGAAAATATTATTTATACCTGCATTTTATTGGCTCCCAATTCTAAACAAGAAGTTAGTAAGGCTGTGTTTGCATTAGCGAATCGAGACCCTCTTGACTTGGTAGTACTTTCTTCGGCAAAACTTTGCAAGGGTCCCACTGAGTTCTTTGAAACAGTGAAATTCAAGTCCTGTTTATGAAAGCAGATAACAAGTATTCTTCTTTGAACAGTTGATCTCCCCCACCACTACTCTCCTCGGATCTGTCCACCTATCATCTGATTGCTTTTACTGATAATTGTACTTGTACCAAACTTTTAGCTGCAAGCTCAGCACTGCCATTAGATTCCTGTCCTTCCAACTACCCGGCGCTCAAGCATGTTATCACTGTTCCTTTTCTTACCGACTTGTCACTTTCTTCTTCATCAGTGCCTCCAGTTTTTAAAAAGCCTTTTGTTACATCTTTGTTAACAACACAAAATGCAGATACCAATATTTTCAGTAATTATAAACCCATCTGCTTTCTTGTTGAAAGCCGAGATCGATATTACCCTAAGTCATTTTCCAATAGATCATTCTCTTCCTGATATCCTTCCCAGGCAGATTTTTAGCTGAGCCAGAGGATGAATTCTGTCTAGAGAGCATCATTTGATGATCTCCAACTCACTCTCGCTGTATACTGGAGATGCTTTTGCAGAGAATATTTTGGATTTTTCACCCAATTTTGATGCTGTCCTTCACTCTATTCCTCTCTTGTTTATCACCAAACTAGACTTGAGGGACAGTGCTCTGGCATGGTTTCATTCCTTTCCCAGTGATGTGATAGAGAATAGGCAGCGTTTCCAATCTTTCTTCATAAGGCTTGCTGCGATGTGCTGCAAGGATCTAGATTTACCCCTACTTTTTATAATATTTATCTTTTCTATCTAGCCTCCTTGATATGAATACTAGATTTTAACTTATTTTGTTATGTGGACAACACCTACGTGATTCTATAGTTACACCAGAAATCCTCCTCAACAACACCAGGTGTATCAAAACTATTGTGATAAAAAAATCACTTGCTTCTCCAAAAAATCATCTGCACCAAACACAGATAACACAGCTGTTCTTCATGGTGCTGCTAAAATCCTGTGGTCAGACTCTATGTGAAACTCCACCTCTCCTCTTTCCCAAGCCAGAATTGTGGTCATTTTTTTTGATTAGCATTGCCATTAAAACCACAGCTGTTGAAACTGCTTTAATCTTGAGGTTGCTCTGGAAATTTCTTCCACTTCTTCTTCCTCTATGCAAGTAAGTGATCACATAGGGGGTCATTCTGACCTCGGCGGTAAAAGTCGCATACCGCCGGCCAGAAGACCGCCATAACACGGCTGCGGTAAACCGCCACGGTCATTCTGACCCGCAACTGGCAAACCGCCAAAAACCCGACATCCACAAAAGTCCGCCACACCAAAGGTCAGCGGGAAACTGGCGATGACCAAACCTCCACCGTCACGCCAACAGAAATACGCCCATACCATTCTGACCCACAAATCCCTGCAGCGGTCTTTCAACCGCGGTATTCCATTGGCGGTACACACCGCCGCGCTCAAAATACACACACCTTTACAAAACACTACCACATTGGATAATTCAAAATACACACACCTGAGACACATACACACACCACTCCCACACACCCAATTAAATATAAAACACACACCCACATCACCCACAAACCCCTACGACCACAATTGCGAGTGAAGGACAGAGAGAGAGAGCACAGCATAGAGTACACCATCACACAGAGGCATATCACAACATCACCCACACAATTTCCACGCACAAAACACTATACACCACCACACCCACCACACTCTACAACACATACACCACCCCTCACCTCAACCACACCACCCATGGCACCCCAAAGACACCCCAGGTTCTCTGACGCAGAACTCAGGGTCATGGTGGAGGAAATAGTTCGTGTAGAGCCCCAGCTCTTCGGGGCACAGGTGCAGCACACCACCATTGCCAGGAAGATGGAGCTATGGCAAAGAATAGTGGACAGGGTCAACGCTGTGGGACAGCATCCACGCAATCGGGAGGACATCAGGAAGCGGTGGAACGACCTACGGGGGAAGGTGCGTTCCATGGTATCAAGGCACAACATTGCTGTGCAGAAGACTGGCGGCGGACCCCCACCTACTCCCCCAGAATTCACAGCATGGGAGGAGGAAGTCTTGCACATCCTGCATACTGAGGGCCTCGCAGGAGTAGGCGGAGGAATGGACTCTGGTAAGTCAAATCTTCACTACTTCATTCCCCCCACCCCACCTGCATGCCAAATCATACCCCCACCCTCACCCCCACCCCCATCACACCAACTCCTTGCAAATGGCTCACCATCACATCCCACCCATCTCAAAACCTAGCCCTGCGTGCGTCCCCAAAGCATGGACACCCATCCCCAAAGCATGCCCACTGCACACACTCATCACCCCCACAAGCCACCGTCACAAAAGCCCCCACAAGGGAATGCCAGCACTGGGGGACACGGCCACCCACCCATTACACGAAATGCCACACACAGAAGCAATAACCAAACTCTTATACCCCTGCAGGACCCAAACGCCACTACACCGCCACGGAGGGTCCAGAGATGTCCATCCCACCCCCAGAAGAGGCCCCCAGTGATGACAGCAGCTCTGTCTCCCTGGACCCTGATGACCAGCTCGGTCCATCGGGGACCTCGGGACAGTCGGTTCCCCACAGACAGCCACAGGCTACACCAGACCTAACCCCCTCTGGGAACACCAGCACAGCTCCCACCCAGCGGGCCCATGCCTCTGTCTCCAGGACACGTCAATCAGCGGTGTGTCCACCACTACAGGGCACCCAGGTTGACCCACCACCCCAACAACAACAGGGACCTGGGGGCAGTGGTAGTTGGCACACCGTCCAGGGGACAGAGGCCCAGGGAAACAGGGCAACTGGGAGGGCTGCTGTGCAACGGGGGGGACAGGCCCAGGGAACCGACTCTCCAAGAGGCCCTCTCCTCCATCATGGGAGCATACCACCACTCCCAGGAGACGATGGCTACGGTACTGGCCAGGTTCCAGGAGATCCAGGTCATGCAGGAGCAACAGTACATGGGGTTCAGAGAGGAACTGAGGAACATTAGTTCCGCAATGGGGACCATCGTCGTGGCCCTAACCCAGATAGTCACCACATTGCAGGACCATGTGGCACCACAAAAGGCCCCTGTCACTAGCCTGGACCAGGAACAGCCTACCACCTCCGCCGGCGCTAGTGGACAGGAGGCCCCCACACAACGACGGGCCACCAGAACCCCACCTCCTGCAGAAGAAGAACCATCCCGCAAGCGGAACCTGAGATCTCACAAGAAGACAGAGTAGGATTGCAAGACCCCCGCCAGCAAACGATACCCCCTGATGTCATCCCACTGTCCCACATTGTCACCCTGTCCAACCTTGAACTGCCCCTGCTCCTTCCTTCCACAGGCATATGGACAATGCACCTGTGCGACTGAGAACTGGACTCTGCCATGGACATTACTCCACCATCACCCATCCCCGTTTTACAATCATGTTCCTTAAATTTAGCACTTTAATTAAATCACTTCTTGCACTAAAAAAATCTGGAGTCTGCTTGTATTTTTAACAAATGTATTAGACATAACGGTGCCAAAATGTTCAGTTACATTGTGATGACAACATACCACTGTCACACAGCTGTAGTCCATGGGCAAACAAAGCAGAGGTCACGCAGTGGGGCCCACAGCTCTGAAAACGGAAGGGAAAGTCACAACTCAGTTAACAGGAACTGGGGGGGAACTCAGACAGTAGAGAGGCAGGAGACTTTAAGTAAATGTAAAATGGCGTGGTTGATTCGTACCTGTGTGCTACTGAAAATACTGTTGTATCACTGTGTCCCTGTTGTCTGTGTCGTCCCCGTCGTCTTCCTCCTCTTCACTCTCCACAGGCTCCACAGCTGCTACAACACCACCATCTGGGCCATCCTCCTGCAGGAAAGGCACCTGGCGTCGCAAAGCCAGGTTGTGAAGCTTACAGCAGGCCACGATGATATGGCACACCTTCTTTGGTGAGTACATTAGGGATCCACCTGTCATATGCAGACACCTAAACCTGGCCTTCGGGAGGCCGAAGGTTCTTTCTATAACCCTCCTAGTTCGCCCATGGGCCTCATTGTAGCGTTCCTCTGCCCTTGTCCTGGGATTCCTCACTGGGGTAAGTAGCCACAAGAGGTTGGGGTAACCAGAGTCACCTATTAGTCACACACGGTGTCTCTGTAGCTGTTCCATCACATAAGGGATGCTGCTATTTCGCATGATGTACGCGTCATGCACAGACCCAGGGAACTTGGCATTTACATGGGAGATGTACTGGTCAGCCAAACAGACCACCTGGACATTCATCGAATGATAACTTTTTCTGTTCCTGTACACCTGCTCACTTCCACTTGGGGGAACCAAAGCCACATGGGTCCCATCAATGGCACCAATGATGTTGGGGATATGTCCAAGGGCATAGAAATCACCCTTCACTGTAGCCAAATCGCCCACCTCAGGGAAAACAATGTAGCTCCGCATGTATTTCATCAGGGCAGACAACACTCTGGACAAAACCTTAGAAAACATAGGCTGAGACATCCCTGATGATATGGCCACTGTTGTTTGGAATGATTCACTTGCCAAAATATGGAGTACTGACAGAACCTGCACCAGAGGGGGAATCCCTGTGGGTTGGCGAATGGGGGACATCAGGTCTGGCTCCAGCTGGGCACACAGTTCCTGTATAGTGGCTCGGTCAAGTCTGTATGTCAGTATGACATGTCGTTCTTCCATTGTCGACAGGTCCACCAGCGGTCTGTACACGGGAGGATTCCTCCATCTCCTCGCAAGTCCCAGCGGACGGTGCCTAGGAAGGACAACATGGAGCACAGAGTCAAGCAACCCACAGGTACGTAACCACAGCTTGCACAAAACACGATTTGCTATGCATTGAATGGCTTGTATGAGTGGAAATGCAAGGCCTAGGGCTGTGTGACGCAGTAGAAATTCAGCCATGTGGGCCCTTGAAATGGCGGCTGCCTGACCTGTGAAGTGTGACAATGGGATGTGAGGTCAATGCGCTGGCGTGGCACACTGTGTCGGTAGGCGGTCGAAGACCGCTGCGCAAAGCAGCATTGGTTAACATTGAACCCTATGGGTCTCAGGAGCCAATGATGATGTGCGCCGGCGGTCGCGGTACGCACCGCCGCGGGCGTGACCGCCATTTTCTAACTGCTTAATCACTCGAGACCTGATCATCCACAGGAGAGGACCTATACTGCAAGTGCTGCTGAGACCTCGGTCTGGGAGATACAATGGCTGCTGCAACTGGGGAAAGGGCCCCTGCCTTAACATCTGAGGAATTGGAGAAACTTGTGGATGGGGTCCTCCCCCAGTATGCGCTACTCTACGGTCCTCCAGACCAACGGGTAAGTACACAGGGAGCACGTAGTATGGGCTATGCCTGTGTTGAGTGGGGTGGGTGTAAGATGGTGGGGAGGGGTGCGAATGGGGAGTGCAACGCACAACAGATGAGAGCATGTGCCACATGGCAAGGTTGGGGAGGGGGGCCACTCACATCGACCATGCAGGAAAGTGATGATATTTCTTGTTCCATCCTGTCCATGTCACATAGGTCAGCGCCCATCAGAAGATCGACATTTGCCGTGCCATCGCCAAGGACGTCGGGCCCTGGGGGTCCACAACAGACGGGGCACCCACTGCTGCAAGAGGTGGGAGGACATCCGCCGCGGGAGCAGAAAGACCGCAGAGGCTCTGCTGGGGATGGCCTCCCAACCTAGGAGGGGTGCCACTCGGCAATTGACCCCCCTGATGTCCCAGATCCTGGCGGTGGCCTACCCCGATTTGGATGGGCACGTGAGGACATCACAGCAGACACAAGGGGGTGAGTATCAGCACATTCTGCTATATTAGCGCACAGTGGAGGTGTCTGGGTGGGGGAGGAGGGCTGCGGCTATCTCTAGGCCAGGGCGCTTTCTGTAGGCTAGGCCCCTCCGTTAGGCATGGCCCTGTGCCCCCCACCTCTGTAGGGTGCTAAGTACAGATATCCACGGTTGGGCCTCACCTATGTGTGCATTTGTCATCCATTGACTTGTAGGCCAAGTCACAATAATTGAGTAGTGTACCCCGAGTGCGCGGCGTAGTGCAGGGGGCTTCTGTGTCTGTCCTCTCCGCCAACGGTGCCGCCAATGCATGCACTCAACATGTCTTTCTTTCTTCTCCCCCCCTTTTTTTGGTTTTCCTGCTCATGTGTGCATTAGCATCATCAGGCGGAGGAGAAGTGGCATCGGCGCACGAGGGAGCTGCATCTCACATGGCCCCGGAGGGCCATGCAACCGACTCAGAATACACCAGTGAGACGGAGGGCGAGGGGGGGCTCCACAACGGGGACCCATGGAGACGTCAGCGACACCGACACGTCCTCGGAAGGGAGCTCCCTTGTGGTAGCGGCACCACCCGTGCCCACCGCAACAACAGGTACAGCCGCCACCCAGCGCACCAGCCCCGCCCTCCCAGCAGCCCCTCAGCGTTCGCCCCGTGCCCGCTCGGCCAGGAAGCCGGGCATCTCCTTCGCCCCTGGCACCTCAGGTCCTGCCCCAGTTACCCCTGCTGCCCTCAGTGCGGAGATCATTGACCTCCTCCAGACGCTCATTGTTGGGCAGTCTACCCTTTTGAATGCCATCCAGGGGGTAGAAAGGGAGGTGCATCGGAGCAATGCATACCTGGAGGGCATTCATTCGGGTCAGGCTGCCCATCAGCGATCGTTCAACGCTCTGGCCTCAGCACTGACGGCAGCAATTGTCCCTGTGTCTAGCCTCCCCCCTCCAACTTCCTCAACCCAGTCCCACTCCCCTGTTCCTCTGCCTATCCCAGACACACCTACAGACCAGCCTGCACACACCTCAACACCCAAGGGCAGCTCATCCAGACATAAGCACCACAGATCACACAAGCATTCACCCAAGCAACATCCACATGCAGACATGCCAACAGCCACTGCCTCCTCTGTGTCCCCCTCCTCCTCGTCTCCCTCCTCCCTCCCTGTGACGTCTCCACTCACACCTGCATGCACACCACCATCAGCCAGTACGTCCATCACCACCACACCCACAAGAACAGTCCGCACACGTGCAGTCACCACCCCCACTGCCATTTACACGTCCCCTGTGTCCTCTCCCACTGTGTCTGTCACCCCCTCTTCCAAACCACACAAACGCAGGCAGTCACCCACCCAACAGCCATCCACCTCACGACAGCCTCCGTCACAAGCACCTGCACCCAAAGACAGCACACTTGACTCTCCTACAACCACATCCTCTCCCTCCACTCCCATACCCACTGCACCTACCCTTCCCATTGCTCCTAAAAAGTTGTTCCTCTCCAAAATTAACCTCTTTGCATCACCTGACCCACCCCCTCCATCTCGTAAGAGTCCAAACAGCACCTCAGCCACCACAAGCCCTGCACCTACTAGGACCATCGTTCAGGGCTATTGGAGTCCACCAGCTCCTAGAGCAGGAACATCGGCCAGCAGCAAGGGGACAGCCAGCCCACCCCCTGGGAAAAAAAACAAAAAAGGGAAGGGCCGGCGCGACAGGCCTGAGACGGCTGCCCCCAAGGACACCACCCTTGCACTGTCACCTGGCCCATCCACAAAGGGAGGCAAGGGCCCCAGAGATTCCGCCAAGGGGGGCAAGGGCAGCAGGGCGGACAAGTCCGGCATCAGGCGAGCTGCCCAGGAGGGCCCCACCAGCCCCATTTGGGGTGTGACGGAGGACACCCAGGGGCCCAGGAGTCCTGCACAGGAGGGCCCCGCAAGCGATAGGTCGGATGGTGACTGAGCAGGAATGATTGCCCAGATCTGGTTCCCTAGGAACACAAGACAAGCACCGCTGAACAGGGCCCCGCCGTGAAAAGCACCGCTGAACAGGGCCCGCCGTGAGAAGCACCGCTGAACAGGGCCCCGCCGTGAGAAGCACCGCTGAACAGGGCCCCGGCGTGACAAGCACCGCTCCGCTGGGCCCCGCCGTCTCTGCACTGCTCCGCTGGGCCCTTCCTGTCAAGCACCGCTCCGCTGGGCCCTTCCTGTCAAGCACCGCTCCGCTGGGCCCTTCCTGTCAAGCACCGCTCCGCTGGGCCCTTCCTCTCAAGCACCGCTCCGTTGGGCCCTTCCTCTCAAGCACCGCTCCGCTGGGCCCTTCATCTCAAGCACCGCTCCGCTGGGCCCCGCCGTCTCTGCACCGCTCCGCTGGGCCCTTCCTGTCAAGCACTGCTCCGCTGGGCCCTTCCTCTCAAGCACCGCTCCGCTGGGCACTTCCTGTCAAGCACCGCTCCGCTGGGCCCTTCCTCTCAAACACCGCTCCGCTGGGCCCTTCCTGTCAAGCACCGCTCCGCTGGGCCCCGCCGTCTCTGCACCGCTCCGCTGGGCCCTTCCTGTCAAGCACCGCTCCGCTGGGCCCTTCCTCTCAAGCACCGCTCCACTGGGCCCTTCCTCTCAAGCACCGCTCCGCTGGGCCCTTCAAGTCAAGCACCGCTCCGCTGGGCCCTTCCTGTCAAGCACCGCTCCGCTGGGCCCTTCCTGTCAAGCACCGCTCCGCTGGGCCCTTCCTCTCAAGCACCGCTCCGCTGGGCCCTTCAAGTCAAGCACCGCTCCGCTGGGCCCTTCCTCTCAAGCACCGCTCCGCTGGGCCCTTCCTCTCAAGCACCGCTCCACTGGGCCCTTCCTCTCAAGCACCGCTCCGCTGGGCCCTTCATCTCAAGCACCGCTCCGCTGGGCCCCGCCGTCTCTGCACCGCTCTGCTGGGCCCTTCCTCTCAAGCACCGCTCCGCTGGGCCCTTCCTGTCAAGCACCGCTCCGCTGGGCCCTTCCTCTCAAGCACCGCTCCGCTGGGCCCTTCCTGTCAAGCACCGCTCCGCTGGGCCCCGCCGTCTCTGCACGGCTCCGCTGGGCCCTTCCTGTCAAGCACCGCTCCGCTGGGCCCTTCCTCTCAAGCACCGCTCCTCTGGGCCCTTCCTCTCAAGCACCGCTCCGCTGGGCCCTTCAAGTCAAGCACCGCTCCGCTGGGCCCTTCCTGTCAGGCACCGCTCCGCTGGGCCCTTCCTCTGAAGCACCGCTCCGCTGGGCCCTTCCTGTCAAGCACCGCTCCGCTGGGCTCTTCCTCTCAAGCACCGCTCCGCTGGGCCCTTCAAGTCAAGCACCGCTCCGCTAGGCCCTTCCTCTCAAGCACCGCTCCGCTGGGCCCTTCCTCTCAAGCACCGCTCCGCTGGGCCCTTCCTCTCAAGCACCGCTCCGCTGGGCCCTTCATCTCAAGCACCGCTCCGCTGGGCCCTTCCTCTGAAGCACCGCTCCGCTGGGCCCTTCCTCTCAAGCACCGCTCCACTGGGCCCTTCCTGTCAGGCACCGCTGCGCTGGGCCCTTCCTCTCAAGCACCACTCCGCTAGGCCCTTCCTGTCAAGCACCACTCCGCTGGGCCCCGCCGTCTCTGCACCGCTCCGCTGGGCCCTTCCTGTCAAGCACCGCTCTGCTGGGCCCTTCCTGTCAAGCACCGCTCCGCTGGGCCCTTCCTCTCTAGCACCGCTCCGCTGGGCCCTTCCTCTCAAGCACCGCTCCGCTAGGCCCTTCAAGTCAAGCACCGCTCCGCTGGGCCCTTCCTGTCAAGCACCGCTCCGCTGGGCCCTTCCTCTAAAGCACCGCTCCGCTGGGCCCTTCAAGTCAAGCACCGCTCCGCTGGGCCCTTCCTCTCAAGCACCGCTCCGGTGGGCCCTTCCTCTCAAGCACCGCTCCGCTGGGCCCTTCCTGTCAAGCACCGCCCCGCTGGGCCCTTCATCTCAAGCACCGCTCCGCTGGGCCCCGCCGTCTCTGCACCGCTCCGCTGGGCCCTTCAAGTCAAGCACCGCTCCGCTGGGCCCTTCCTCTCAAGCACCGCTCCGCTGGGCCCTTCATCTCAAGCACCGCTGGCCCATTGGCAGGGCCGGATCTGTGTCGGGCAGGGCTTCACGAAGCACTCTGGGCACCATGCCTCCTCCATAACCAGTGGAGTCTGTAATCCACCAGATGGACTGTGGCTTTGCACTCCCCAGGATGGTACAGTGGGCAACCCACCCACTGTAGAGACTTGAGAGACTGTGGCTTTGCACTCCCCAGGATGGTACAGTGGGCATGGAGGCCCCTTGTGGATCTGGCGTCGTGGACTCATGTGGCTGAGGTGCCCCCCCTTCCCTTCCCCCTGAGGTGCCTGTGGTTTTATTATCTGATGCCCCAGCAGTGTTCTCTCCAATGGAATCGGGTCTTGTGTGTGGGCTTTGCCCATGTGTTAATGCACATTGGCCCACGAACAATGGCATGTACCCAATATGTGCCGGACTTTTGGACTATGTATACATTGTTCATGTTGTGATTTATTTATTTTAAATATCTCATATTTCACTTCAGTTCAAATATGCTTTAATATACTTCTATTTTAATGATCATTTTATTTTGTCTTTGAATTATTCCGGGGGGTTTGGGGGGTGTAAATCTGACTTGTTGCTCTGCTTTGGTGTGTGGGGATTTTTGGGGGGGGTGGGTGTGTCGCGTATGTGTGTGCCCGTTACCTTTTCTCCTCCCCCCTCCCCTGTGTCGTAGGTGCAGTACTCACCGTTGTCTCCTGCGGCGGCGTTCGTGCTCCTGGTAGAGGAGCAGGTAGACAATCGCTGGTAGGATGTTTAATTCGGGTTCCATGCTGTCCAGATTGCTTGTGGAGTGTATAAAGGTGAGCGTTTTCCCGTTCGTGGTCTGTTTCCGCCGTGTTTTTATCGGCGGGGCTCCCGCCCCGGAAAAGGTGGCGGATTGGTGGGTCGGGATAGGGTGGGCGGTACATTGTCTGCCGCCTGTCTGTTGGCGGTGACCGCTGCGCTGTTTGTTTGCCCCGCCGTGGCGGTCGGTGTGTTAAAGTGGCGGGCTGTGTTGGCGGTTCCCGCCAGGGTCAGAATTCCATTTATTTTACCTCCTGCCTGTTGGCGGGTTGGCCGCCGCTTTAACACCGACCGCCAGGGTCAGAATGACCCCCATAGACACTTGTTTCCTTCAGGCTGCATCACTGCAATTATATATACTATACTTGAGTTTAAGTGTATGATGTACTGTATGCAGCTCTTTAAAAACCTTGTGGCTTAGCTGGTCCTAGGTCTCACATGTCAGGAATGTACCTCTAGCCAACTGTCCTCATTGCATTGGTTACCCATCCATAATAAAATCACATGAAAGGTACTTTGCGTAGACAGTAGACTTATTACAAGGACTGGCCTTTATGGTCTCTCTCTTCTCCTCCTCTCATGATTTGGCACAATAAGCTAGAGAGAATGCTGGTGACCATTTTCTTACTAAGCTTGAAAAATACAGAGCCCTCTTTAGGAATGCTACAAAACCACCCTGTCTTCCAGTATGCCAATAAGGCTTTGCTTTTCTCCACAAAACATTAGATTAGGCTAATAATCTTCCTATTTTATCAGTAATCCTACCAGCAGAATACATCGGTCTCAGATCAACATGCCTGTTTGAAATGGGGTCTCTAGTTGGCTGTGGTTTGCTCCCTGTCCAAGTATGGACCCTCACTCTAGTCAGGGTGGGCACACAGCTAAGATAACCCCTGCTCACCTCCTTGGTAGCTTGGCTCAAGCAGTCAGTCTTATCTCAGAGGAAATGTGAAAAGTATTTGTTCACACACACAGTGAAAACACTAGAAAGGGACTCCACACCAGTTTAGAAAAATAGCCAACATTTATCTGAGTATAACAATACCAAAATGACAAAATTCCAACATGCAGAAGCAAAGATATCATGTTTAAAAGATTAAATGCAATTGTAGTCCCTTGAAATGAATAAAGCGATTGACTAAGGCAAAATACGTGAGATGCAACAAAAAACAAATAGGATGTGGGCCGGAGGGGAGGCGATGCATCAAAAGGGCCAGAGATGCATCAGTTTCTTACTGTCGCAGGGGAGGCGATGCGTCAGTTCCTTACTGCCACAGGGAGGTGATGCGTCATTTGCCGCACGAGGCATTGGTTCCTTACTGCAGTGCAGTGTTGATGAAGAAAATGGCACCCTGGAACAATGCATCCGTGATGTGTTGGAAGTCAAGCTGCGATGCTTCGTTCTAACAGCGATGAACCAGACACTGCATGGAAGTCAGGGTGCTGCGTCACGGACTCTAGTGATTTGGTCCTCAAAACTCATGTAGCAGTGGTTCTTCAGACATGTTGCAGTAGAAAGCTGGGGCCTGCGTGGAAATCTTTGGTTGTTGCGTCAAGTGGGGACCACGCTCTGGTACAGGCAGCAGCGATGCATCTAATTCTTGCAGCGATGCATCAGTTCAGAATGCAGTGAGTCAATGCTTGGATTTTATCCTTGTAGAACCAAACCCTTCTTCAAGGACCCAGACTGAGTGTGGCACCACTTGGCAGGACAGGGCTCTTTAGCAGAGCCAGGTGCTGGCAGATAAAGGGGGTCATTCTGACCCTGGTGGTCCATGACCGCCATGGCGGAAGGCGGTGGAGGCACCGCCACCAGGCTGGCGATGCTTCCTGGGCGATTCTGACCGCGGCGGTAAAGCCGCGGTCAGAAGAGGGGAGCCAGCGGTTTCCCGCCGGTTTCCCGCTGGCCCAGGGAATCCGACATGGCGGCGCTGCTTGCAGCACCGCCATGGGGATTCCGACCGCCTTCCCGCCAGCCTGTTTCTGGCGGTGTCCACCGCCAGAACCAGGATGGCTGGAATGGGTGCTGTGGGGCCCCTGGGGGCCCCTGCACTGCCCATGCCACTGGCATGGGCAGTGCAGGGGCCCCCTAACAGGGCCCCACAAAGATTTTCACTGTCTGCTGTGCAGACAGTGAAAATCGCGACGGGTGCCACTGCACCCGTCGCTCCCCTGCAACTCCGCTGGCTCCATTCCGAGCCGGCTTCATTGTTGAAGGGGCTTTCCCGCTGGGCCGGCCGGCGGTCTTCTGGCGGTCGCCCGCCGGCCCAGCGGGAAAGCCGGAATGGCCGCCGGCTTTCGGCGGGAACCGCTCGGCGGGCGGCGACCGCCGACCGCCGCGGTCAGAATGACCGCCGAAGTCTTTGATGCCCCTTAGACTTCTTAACAGGAGGAAAGCTTAACCCAAGCCCTTGGAGAACCTTGGAAAGCAGGATGTAGAAAGCAAAGTCCAGTTCTTTCACCCCCAGGACAGAAGCAGCAAGCAGCAGGCCAGCACAACAAAGCAACAAGCAGAGTGACAGTCCCCCATACAGCATCCAACTCTTCTTCCTGGCATAATGTCCTCAGTCCAGAAGTGTTCTAACTTTGTGGGGTCAGATGTCCAGTACTTATACCTATTTCGCCTTTGAAGTATGCAACCTTCAAAGAAAAGTCTTTGTAGTGCACAAGGCCCTGCCTTTCCTGCCCTGGACCCACACACACTCCAGGGGGTTGGAGACTGTTTTGTATAAGGACAGGCACAGCCCTAATTGGGTGCAAACTCCTCCCACCACTCTAGCTCAGGAGAACTCATCAGGACATGCAGGGCACATCTCAGCTCCCTTTGTGTGACTGTGTAGAGTGAATTCATAAACAGCCCAACTGTCATCCTGACCCATACACGTATCCAACAGACAGAGGCACAGAATGGTTCAGACAGAAAATGCCCATTTTATAAAAGTGGCATTTTCAAACTCACAGTTCAAAATCTGCACCCTGCCCATGGGTCTGCCTTGGGCCTACCTTAGGGGTGATTTACGTGTAGTAAAAGGGAAGATTTTGGGCCTTGCAAGTGGGTGCACTTGCTAAGTCAAAATGGCAGCGTGAAACCTCACAGACACTTCAGCGTCAGGTCTGAGACATGTTTACAGGTCTCCTCATGTGGGTGGCACAATCAGTGCTGCAGGCCCAGTATTAGCATTTGATTTACAGACCCAGGGCACACATAGTGCACTATACTAGGGACTTACTAGCAAATCCAAGTATGCCAATCATGGATAAACCAATCACCAACACCATTTAGACAGAGAGCACTTGCACTTTAGCAGTGGTAAAGTGCCCAGAGTCCTAATGCCAACAAAAACGAATCTCTGCACAGGATCAAAAACCAGAGGTCAAAAGCAAAAAAAGGAAAACAGGCCAAGACCTGACATGTCACACAGTGCCTTTATAACGTTCACTCATTCACAATCGTGTTAGGTGTTGGACCATAGAACTATTAAATGGTTGATTTTAAATTGTGAAGCTCGTGTTGAGTACTTTATGTAAGCTGGTAATGAGATCCCGCAGCTGTTTGAAATCTGGAAATGTGTGTTTACTTCTCCCTGTTAAAATGAAAATCCAGTGATTCTTATTTACTGAACTTAATTTATAACCTGTTGCAACTTTTTTGATACCACCTTTAACTGGAGAAAACTGTGAGTGACTCAGAAGTGCATTGGGAAGAAGAATTGGAAACAAACGTTATAAAATAGGCACATATTGTTGAGGAAATCAAAACAAAATTTGAACCTGCAGAATCTCATTATAAATCTTGCTTTACTTTTGACAGAGTATATATTTTTAGAACGTATTTTTAATTTTATTCATTTCAGTTTTGAATTATGAATTTTACTTTTGTTTTTTAATTAATATGAATATACCTCTTCTTAGTATGAGGATATTATTGCGTAAAGTACTCATTCCTATTGGGCTTCATATTGTGATTCTGCCTGAACAGATTAGAGATTTCAGTTCGTTTTTTGGATTCAGTTTTCCAATCATCGCTTAGCTGGTGTTTGGGAGTTAAAACGCACAATCTATAAGAACCCTTAAGCTATCTTAAATGTGAATGTGCACTGCCCTTGTTGAGGAGGGTGACTAATTTATTGTGTGCAACCACAGACACTCCTGATTAGAAGTTAGGCCCTCCAGGTAGAAAGTAGATATGACTCGAACGCAGAGTACCAACTGCTGACAAAAGGGGGCTTCCAGGTACATCTACATAAGCTGGCCTCCACTAAATTTTGTTCTTTGAATTTACCATGGCTTATTTCAGGATTGCAATTATGTTCTGTTTTCATGTAGAAAGATTGATGGCTCAGCAGATGAGCTCATTTTCCATGTCAGCTGCAAACATCAGGCCTTAGCGATGGAATGGCTCCAAGTACAAACCTGGACTATTTGCAAGATTCATGGAGCCTTGGACTAGTGACATTGTTATCCCTTTCTCCTGGCTGGCTGAGACTGTTTGGACTTTCCTTTTATGTCTTCATACTGGCTGTGTGAGTCTTTGTGGTAGCAGTGCCACATCTGTTCGTGTATTTACCGAAACACCATCTTCTGCAGCACAAAGAGTCACTCCCCAGCTCTTTGACATTCTGATTCCAGTCTCAGGAAACGCTATTAAGCCTACCGAGGGGTCGCTCCGTGCCTCAGATCGCATCAGAGGAATATGCCATACATCCTAGCACATTGATTTCTAACATCGGATAAGAGGGAGTACGGATGGACCATTTCTTGAGTCCCAGTGTGTACAAAGTTGCTGACTATTGTCAGTGGCATGAGGTTAGAGGTAATCCAATAGGCTCTGCAAGGTGATGGCCTTGAACAATCGAGGCCAAATGGTTGTACTAAGAACACAAAATTATGTAAATGAGTCCAACGTGGATAGACAAAGCTGGATGGTGTTTTAAAAATGTCTTTCCCTATGTCTTCCAAATAGGCTGTTAGGGGACAGATCCCTGCTCGCTCTGCAGGCCATACACATCCTGGACACAACAAGGCAGTTTAATGGAGTTTAATGTTTTCATCCTCCAAAGAGAGGTTACCCTCTGAAGGCATCTTCTCTCCCATCTGCAGGACATTTGGAAATTCCTTGGTAAGTCTATTCTAAGATCAGTACAATGTTCTTCTCCTTTTCCCATCATTATGATTCACCAATGTTAGGTGATGGTGTTGAATGGGTTACTATTGTTTTAGGCGGACAGCTGCTCTATCCTTTCTCCTGTTTCCTCTAATTTCCAAAATTTTGACTTGGACCTAGAAGAGGAAAGTTCAAGTCCTTGGAATGTTATCCTTTTGACCAAAGACATGGTCAGGTTTACCATATCATATGTCGGAAATGGCTGTCAGGCAGATCCTTCTATGGAGGCCCGTCACTTCTCTGCTGTGTTGGCTATGGCGTGTTTCTCCCTTTAAAACTATTCATTAGTACTGTGGTTAAGGCATGAGATGTTCTTTGAGTTTTGACATACCAATAGAAAGTTTTGTTTGAGCCTTTCTTGGAGCGCCCCGTGAAATGACTTACATCGAATGTGTCTTTTCTTCAGTGACAAGAACATTTGTCAAATGTCTTGTGGAATTGGGCACTCTGCTGTCCAACCTTTCATATCTGAATTTTCACCTCGAGGCCTGAACTCAATTTAAGAAAGTAATTCCACTTTGAAATTGCATTTTTATTCGACTTCTAACTGAGGATTATCTTTCCCTATATGATCCTTATTTGCCCTTAGAGGAATAATTAGAGCTCCACTTAGGTATGTAATCTAGGTAGTGGGTATTTATCTCGATTGTCCTGTGGCTTGCTATTACTAATTTGTTCATTTTGCATTGAAGGCTTTGAATTTCTTGCTCAGAAGAGGGATTACAGTGGCCACATTTGTAACCTAGATATCACTTAGATGCTCCTTCCAAGTTAATTGCAGGACAGATCGACATCCAGGATGGAACGTTCTTGAACTAAAGCAAGAAGAGGCTCACGAAAGGCATTTGTGGGTAGTCGAATGAGATGCTCACTCAATGACACTACAATTAAAAATTTCCTATAGTTGTCTTGGATTTTGGAAACAGGGCATTTTTTGCTGTGCTACAGATTTGATGCTAAAACTAATCACAGTATGGTGACAGTGGCATAAAGTGCAACGTTCACAGATTTTATAACATCCTCTTCAATCCAGTAAATAATAATAACATATAATGTAATCAATAGGATGTATTTGTATTATCTATATTACAATAGCACTTGCTTAAAACAGTGACAGAGCCTTAGAGAGTTGGAAGGACCACACATGAAATTATCTCTTATCCAATTAACATGAGGGACCACATTTATGTCTATTAAAACGGGCATATACATTTGGATCTCTAAATGACGGCATTCTACAGTTTTTAAAGTCTTGATAGAGCCCATGGTGAATGGCCACTGGGAAGAATGGATGTTGACATTATACCTAAAGGGATGGGGCGATTCTCAGAATGTTCTTTTCATCCTTACTTACACATGATACTATGGCCAATGCAAAACGACAAATTTCAGAACACTTTATTAAGGACTTTGCTATTATATTTTATACGGAATAAGAAAGACTATACACATGTAAAATCACAAACAAAGGAATGTTTTGTTTAGCCTGCTTTCTGAATTTGTGTAGCAGTAGACCAATTTAACAAGCTACTGTAACTATAGTATTAAGAGGCAGAAGGAGAGTTATGTAGCAGGTGCAAACACTTTGATTCCCTAAATTACAGGTTTTGCATCTGCTAAATGGCTTTTCAGTATGTTCTAAACACATTTTGCGATTCGCTAAGTGCTTATTGAAATCTCAAAATGCATTTAGAAATGCATATCATATCTCAATTTGGAATGGGTGTGTTTAGGGCATTCTTTCCAAAACTGTAAGTAGGAATGCTATATATCAATGGTTTGTAACAGCAATTCCAGCCAAAACACAATGTTATGTTACCAGTCGCAAATGGGAAGGGTTTGTTTAGACCGCTTTGCCTTTGGGAATGTAAATGAATATTTTATTTGGGAGAGGCTGCTGCCAGCTCCCAAACAATTCTTTTTGAAAATAGGATTTGTTTTGCATGGAGCCCTGTTTCCTTTAAGCAAAATGGCCTGCATTTAAAAGAACATACTTTACTTAAATGCAATTACTGGCATGATGGCCTGCTGATCCCAGTTGGCCATCATTGCAGCGAGGGCATCCTAATGAAGTGTCGCAATTTGCTACCTTCTTATGAATAATAATGAGGTAGGTCTCATGGTGACCATCTCCAAAAATTATTTTGTTAAACAATATAATAGTACATAGGTTGGTTCTCAAAATTAATTTGCAAAAAGTCAGTGTGCAATTTGCAACCTCTTTTTGTAGATCACTTCTTAGTATATCTGGCCCTATGAGACGTGCTAGCACCATTTTTTCTAATGGGTATCATGTTAGTCTCAAGGACTGAGAGCTGATTGCACATGAGGATGATTTGAGGGTTGCGCAGAATTGTGTAATTTGTTTTGCAAAATCTGCAAAATCCCATGAACCTTTCATAAAATTGCTCAAATATACACTTCAGGTGTTAATGTGGTTTACTTGTACCATGCATGGCTTTTTATTTTACAAAGCAGATGTAAGATCCAAGATATAAAATTGCTCCTTGTGCAATATTTTTTGTGTTTTTTGCTGGTGTTATTAAAATCTACCCCTGGCCCAGACGAATTGCCAAGGTCAGTAGTTGTTATTACTCTAATTCTCCCTACCATGTAATGGTAATTACAGTCCTCCCTTATACCCAGAGGTTGTATCTGGTTTTAACCGGTGAGCTGGAGTAGTAAAACCGAGGAACTGTGTCAGAGATTTGACTTTATAGCCCAGTGCTTAACTTGTAAAAAAAAACAAAATACCGGTGCCCAAAGCCCTCCTTTTAAACACACAGCTGCTGCATTTAATGTGTGAGCAATAAATACTGAGGCAGCATAATCCTGAAGCCATCTCAGGCCTCTTCAATCCATTTAAAGCCAGCCCCTACCCCTTCAGCTCACTCTGGCAGCTTTCTGCTTTCAACCTTTGTGACGCTTTTTCGTTTTTCTCTTCCTCCGTTTTTCCCATATGTGTCTTTTGCTCACAGCAAATGCTTGAGGCAGAAGAATAAGCGCTGGCCCTCAAAAAAAAGTGCTGGTGCTCAGCACCGGAAACAACAAGCACAGATTAAGCATTGTTGTTAAAAATGGGGTCATTGGTTGGCAGTCATGTTACCCTCTGTCCAAGAAAGTACTCACTCTAGTCAGGGTAAAAGAGAATCACCCTCAGATAACCCCTGCTTACCCCCTTGGTGGCTTGGCACAAGCAGTAGGCTTAATTTCAGAGTGCTAGGTGTAAAGTATTGGTACCAACATACACAGTAACTTAATGAAAACACTACAAAATGACACAAAACAGGTTTAGAAAAATAGAGAATATTTATCTAAACAAAACAAGACCAAAACGACAAAAATCCACAATACACAAGTCAAGTTCTGAATTAAAAATCAAAAAGAGTCTTCACGTAGTTTTAAACACACACTAACACTGTTAGCGTGAAAATGTACCTTGGGTGCATCAAAAATAACCCTGCACGGGCGAGTGTGTGTCAAAAAAGGGGTTGCGATGAGTCAATTTCACTCACGAACAAGACCTTGCGTTGTTTCTCCTTTCGTCAGGTCGGGGTGCGTCGTTTCTTCTCTCCACATGAGAGTGATGCGTCGATCCGGTCAGCACTCTCGGGTCCTGGCCGGCCTTGCGTTGTTTTTACACGCTAGCGGTGTTAGCGTCAGAAATCCAGATGCATGATGATCGGAAAAACACGCAGCGTGGGTTGCGATCTCACCAGCCTCTGTCAGCGATGCTGCGCGTCGTTACTCCAGCTCCATGCGTCGATCTTCGGGTTGCATTGCAGACGAGAGTCGATTTTCAGCCACGAAGCCGGCGGTGTGTCAATTTTTCAGCCGCAGATCGGAGTTGTGTCGATCTTTTCCCCACACGGCGTTCTGTGTGTGGATTTCTTCCTCTTAGGCTGCCAGCTTCTCCTTTCAGGGTCCCAGGAACTCGATGGGCACCACTTGGCAGAGTAGGAGTCTCCCCAGAGACTCCAGGTGCTGGCAGAGAAAAGTATTTGCTGTCTCTGAGACTTAAACAACAGGAGGCAAGCTCTAAATCAAGCCCTTGGAGATCTTCACAAGATGGAAGGCACACAAAGTCCAGTCTTTGCCCTCTTACTCTGGCAGAAGCAGCAACTGCAGGATAGCTCCACAAAGCACAGTCACAGGCAGGGCAGCGCTTCTTCATCAGCTCTTCAGCTCTTCTCCAGGCAGAGGTTCCTCTTGGTTTCCAGAAGTGTTCTGAAGGCTGTGGTTTTGGGTGTCCTTCTTATGCCCAATGTGTCATTTGAAGTAGGCCTACTTCAACGCAAAGTCTCTCTTGATTGTGAAATCCTGCCTTACCCAGGCCAGGCCCCACACACTCACCAGGGGATTGGAGACTGCATTGTGTGAGGGCAGGCACAGCCCTTTCAGGTGTGCATGACCACCGTTCCCCTCCCTCCTAGCACAGATGGCTCATCAGGAAATGCAGACTACACCCCAGCTCCCTTTGTGTCACTGTCTAGCGTGAGGTGCAATCAGCCAACTGTCAAACTGACCCAGACAGGGAATCCGCAAACAGGCAGAGTCACAGAAATGGTATAAGCAAGAAAATGCTCACTTTCTAAAAGTGGCATTTTCAAACACACAATCTTAAAATCAACTTTACTAAAAGATGTATATTTAAATTGTGAGCTCAGAGATCCCAAACTCCACATGTCCATCTGCTCCCAAAGGGAATCTACACTTTAATCATATTTAAAGGTATCCCTCATGTTAACCTATGAGAGGGACATGCCTTGCAACAGTGAAAAACAAATTTTGCAAAATTTCACAGTTAGGACATATAAAACACTTTACTATATGTCATACCTTAACCATACACTGCACCCAGCCCTTGGCGCTACCTAGGGCCTACCTTAGGGGTGTCTTACATGTAAGAAAAGGGAAGGGTTAGGCCTGGCAAGTGGGTACACTTGCCAAGTCGAATTTACAGTTAAACTGCAGTGGCAGGTCTGAGACATGATTATAGAGCTGCTTATGTGGGTGGTGCAACAAGTTCTGCAGGCCCATTAGTAACTTTTGATTTACAGGCCCTGGGCACCTCTAGTGCACTGTACTAGGGACTTACTAATAAATCAAATATGCCAATCATGGATAAACCAATTACATACACATTTTGTAAAGGAGCACTTGCACTTTAGCAATGGTTAGCAGTGGTAAAGTGCCCAGAGTAACAAAAACAGCAAAAACAGAGACCAGCACACATCAACAACCTGGGAAACAGAGGCAAAAAGTTAAGGGAGACCACGCTAAGGATGAAAAGTCTAACAACTGTTATAGCCAATCCCAAGATAAAGGAGTAGGTTAGAAGGCATCATTGTGGATTGTTTAGTGATTAAACTGTAAATAAGGGGTGAGTTGAGAAAGGGCAGAAATGGTGAAAATGTGTTGTGCGTCATACCATAAGTTGGCCCCACAGTTTACTAGAAGTAGGGTAAGACCTTACTCAGTTAGTTGCATATGGTTGGGAGACTGTATGATGTTAGTTCAATCTTTGCAGGAAGCATAGGCATCGGGTGAGAGCAAGAGTTGTTCTCCAAATGTGTTGATTTGGTCCTATGGACTGATGTCAAATTTATGTTTTGCTGTGATATAGAACAATGGGAGATGGATAGAGCTGTATGTTACCACATAAACTGCCTTTCCCTGATATCCATGAACAGATAGTTTGGCATATGCTGTGAGGCTGTGCTGACTGAGGTCCTTGCTGTGTTCAGTGTCAGGTGTTTGTCAACAGCCATGTCTGGTCTCATAAAGTCCAAGGGCTTGTCAATTTTTATTGTTCATGCTAAGAGAGAGATACAGAGTTTTGCTCTGTCTCCAGTGAAGGATGTTTCACCAAAGATGTCTTTCTCAATATAGGAATTGTAAGAAGTAAGGGTCCTTCTTGTTTGCAAGTTGTGGAGTTTCTTTTGTATAAATATCAGTGCAATGTCATTGATGTGTTGATGAGTGACATGCAATGCCATGGTTGAGAGGTGCCTGGCATTGTAGTCCAGTGGAGAGCCTGGAAGTTAAGGTAATGTGATCTTGAGTACAGAGGCTGAGATGAATCTGATCCCTTCAATCTGAAAGTGTCAACACCTTTCTAATGTCCAGTGGTTTATTCAAGGTACGAGTAGACCAATGTACTGTTGGAGCACACCTTATGAGAAAGTCTGGGTGGGAAAATGCTGCAAAATGCCCTCAGATTGAAGAAGAAGGATTTGGTTAACTGATCTTCCTATGGTCAAAGGGTGAGTCTGGAATAAAGGATTACCCCCAGATCTTTGAAACTGCTGGTGCTGCTAGGTAAAAGTATTTCTTCAGGGAGCAAGTAGTGTGGGAGTAGTGAGACACTCAATTCCCACACATAAGAATTTCTATTTTTGAAATTCTGAGCTTGAGGTGGTTGCAAGTTATCCACTAGTGCACTGTAATAAGGCAGGGTTTAGGGTGCTGGTTTCCAGTTCTAAGGGTTCTTTCCAGTTTCAAGATGCTATTAGTGTCATTGGCTTTGTTGTAGTAAACAATGTGAAAGGACAAATGATGCCCAGAAGGCGGTGAGATATGCAACGTGTAGAAATGGTGCAATTGTGAGTCCTTGGATAATAGCTGTATCAGAGGTGGACAGTGTGGACACACATGAAAGCACAAAGATCATATGACATCCATTGATGAGGTAGAATGGAATACCTTAGGGCAGTGATTTGATGATTCACACCTCTCAGTTACTGAAGGAAGGGCTAGGCGATTTACAGTGTCAAAGCCTGAAAAGAAATTCAGTAGTAGCAGGTGGTGATTCCATTTTGGTAAGTGGATCCATTCAGGGCATCCATAGCGGTCATTAGGGAAGATTCAGTGCCCAGGCTATGGTGAAATATCCCTTTTTGGCACTGTAAAAGTATTCAGGTTTCCACAATGAAGGGAGAGAAATGGTTGAATTCTGACCATTAGATTTATTTACCAAGGCAGGATCTGCTGGAAGTCGGCAGGTCAGTGGGGTCAAGGCATAGCTTCTTGATGGTGGAATTCAAATGTAATGCCTTATTGTCACAAGCATGTATGCCATAAGAAAGATAAAGGTAGATGATCATTCTTGATTGATGGGTCACTGTGGCTGAGAGGAGAGTATTCTTGAAAAGCTCATCAGGATGTTTATAGTGAATGGGTTGAAGATGTTGGTAGTGAACGGGTTGAAAGAGAAGAATCCATCTGCATGTCTAAGTTGCTGAGTCTCGGGTAGCAAAGGCTGTGTAGTCTGTATGTCAAGTGACTTGATCTAGAAGTAGCTTTCAAAGTCTTTGACTTTAGCAATAAGGTGGGATACATGCACATCACACAGTGCAAGAGACTTGGTGGCACCAGGATGATAAATTCTGGATTCTGGATTTCATTAATGGTTTTAAGGTGTTCGCTTGAAGGACAGGTTGCTTCTGTGATGTGTGGTGGGTAGCCTTTATAGCTTTAGACAACCAGACAGATGTGTGCCTGTTTCCTTTGGGGATGGCATTCTTGAGAAAAATACGAGTGCTGAAGGGAGCAGTTAGCCACTTTTAGCACTGTTGCACTGTCTTTGGGGTTATTGTTATCAACCAGTAAGAAGTGTTTGAAATCACTGAGTTTGAGTTTCTTCCATTTTCCGAGCACTGCCTTTGTCATTGATGCATCAGTTTTAGTCAGTGTAGAAGGAAGGTGCAGGTGGAAGCTAATCGTGATCTCTGAATTCAAAGGTTAATTTTTAATTATGGTGGTGAGTGGTGGGGAAGTGAAGATTGCATTTAGGTTATGTCTGGCAGAATGGATAAGGCTGTTGACTAGTTGTTATAATTTCTGCATCTCTAGGTTGGATGAAAGGGACCTTTTCGGCTCTGAATTCATTATGAAGAACTGGATGTTTAGGTCATCTAAAAGGAATAACGTATGGTGGCTCAGGATGATGTCAGCGATTTAGATGAGGAAAACTTCCAATAAAGTTGGTTTTCATGAAAGAGGCCTGTAAATCAACAGAAGCAAAGAGGAGGGTGTAGGAAGAGTTGAGGCTCAGATGAGTATTAGTTTCCTTTCTGCCTCTGAGACATTTGGGAAGCTTGTCACATGTAAGGAGGCCTTGAACTCAACAGCTACTCCTCAAAAGGTTTTCATCTATTTTCTGTTCCTGATCAGGATTTGAGTCCATGGTGAAGTGGACCTACGGAACACGGGGCTGCATCATCTAACCATGTTTCCACCATGGAAAGAGTGTGTGGGCTGTAGATTGCAATTAGCTCATGGATCTTTTAGAAGTTTCCATTCATGGATCGGATGTTGATGAGGATGTAGGACAGGAAAGTGCATAAGCGTGGAAAGCGGGAGCACTTGGCAGCAGGAAGGGGAATGGTTAGAGAGACGTGATGGAAAGGTGTGGGGCTTCACCTTCTGAGTGGATCAAAATGCTCTTTTTGAAATTAACATGACTAAAGAGAGAAGTGAGAGAAAGGTAACAGGGAGTAATCAAGGAGGACTAGTAGAGAAAACTGGTGGCGGAGTTGAGGTGGAATTGGGTGATAAGGGAATAGGGATGAAAAGGATAGGAGTAAAGTAAGTGGAGTAGTCTTAAAATTGAAATAGTGGGCTGGAGATTTAAAACGGAGTTTGCCATTTGACCCACAAGTTGGCAAGGGACTGGGGAGCTAAAGAGGGAATTTGTGGAGGAGATATTTGAAGGCAGAAAATTAAAGAAGAATATGGATGAATAATCCTGGCATTAACTCTACAAGTATCTTCTTTTTCACCTTCCTTTGACTGGAGGTCTACAGACGTCAGGACAGACAGTTTGAAACCATTGGCTTCATGGCACAGTTTTTGCCTATTTATTACAGCTTGGGGCAAACTCTTCATATAGTTAGTCAAACCTGATGTACACATAGTAATCCATCTCATGAGCCCTCTTGCCAGCATACCAAGCAAACAAACACACATCACTTCCCAAACACACCCAGGCAGCTCATGATAAGGTCATGTTAGGGAAGTTGATAAAGGAGAGAAACTCAGGGATATATGGATAGAGGTGAAGGAAGGTTCTGATGAGTGCAATCTTGAGTGGGCTTTTGATTAGGGGGATTCTGTATCCTGTGTGTGCTAATCCCAAGAGGCAAGAATCTTGGGATACATAAGTTTGAAGGGGAAATGGCAATTTAACTCTAAAGTAAAATGAGACAAAACCAGAAGACTACTTGCTTGGCTTGCAAATACCGCCTGCGACCAGAGTCCCATCCTGGCAATTGTCACCACCTCTGGCACAAGGGCGTACAGTCAGGAGAACTTCAATACTGAGTTTTCTGAACTACTATGTCTGCCCCGGTGCAACCTCCCTGGTTACTGGCCCATAGGCATTACATACTCATGTCTTGAACGCTTGAATGGCTAGGGTGAGACATGAGGTGGCAATAAAGATAGAATGTGATATTCAGATACAAGAGTAACAGGGGGCCCTTAAGTCCTTGGCCCGGCGTAAGACTTCTGGAACTGAAGCCTTGGCCATCTAATTCTACTCATCATGCAGTGACATTCTGGTCCCCAGGTTGAGTAAGCTTTAGAACTCTGCACAGGACCTAGGAACGCTACCTCCCACCATATGGGAGGCTCTACTGGTGCTACTCCTAAGACAGGGGAAAGAGGGAGTATCATCTTACAGACCACCCTCTATCCTCAACATGGATTATATTAGAAAAACCTCAGCAAGATTCTAGTCACCAGATTGCTACCCAATCTCCAGGAACTGATACATCTGGACCAATCCAATTTTCATCCATCCCGCAGTGTGTCCCCTAATATTAGGCAACTAATATACTTCCTACACTCCCCCTCTGACCTGTCCCCAGGTGCTTTCAACTCCCTCTGCTGGATCTGCTTCTAAACTGTCATGGACTGTTTGGGGCTGGACAAAGGTTATCTCATGTGGACCAAACTCCTTTATACTGACCCAGCTGCCTGTGTGAAAACTGGGGGCTACATCTTGGACACCTTTACAGATACTAGGGGGCCCCTGTAACTGGTGGTCTTTGCCATTGTGGCTGAGCCCTTGTGTTCATGATTTGGCAGGGTCAAGCATATAGAGGGCTTTCAGCTGACAACACCACTCTCTATATCTTTTTATATGCTTGTGGCCTATTTCTCTTTCTCTTTGAGGAATGCACAGATGTGGAGGGCACCACTGAGGTGCTCACAGCATTCAGTACTATTTCAGGCCTGGGAGTGAATTGGAACAAATCTCATATGCATCCTGTCCATGAACCTGAGTCATAGGCACAGCTGTTGCGCATTGAGGGGAGATTATTCTGGAACCATACACCTTTCGCTATCTAGGAATGCATGCCTACTGATCTGAAACTCAGCTGCTATAAGTTAACATAGGCAACATTAGCTTAATTGCGTCCAACCATAGCCTTCTGAAACATCCTGCCCTTGCCTGTCATTGGACGGGCTGCTCTGGTCAAGATGGTGCTTTTACCATGATTGCTATATATCTTTTACAACCCTGAGTGCCCTGTGCCATATTCCAGGCATTGAACAGCCTATTACTGACCTTACTCTCTGGCACACAGCGTTGTAAGATTTCCATAACTAAACTTTGCATCCCCTCAACCAAGGGTGGCTTGCACTGTCTGATTATGAGTTGTGTTACCTGCAGCCCCCAATATCCTGGTCACCACCCTTAAGTATACCTGTTCACAGACATTCCAGGGAACAGATTCTCAGTGTCCCTATTCCAGAGGCCTCCCATTGGCAGCAATGTCAGCCTTACACCTCAGGGGTGGGGAGAGTCTGGTGGGAATTGCGGGATTGGGAGACATCCTGCCTCAGAACTTTGGGTGACCACTTTGAAAATGACACACTGAGACCTTTCTAGGACCTTGTTGATCATTTTGAGGTACCCCCTCATCATTTTCTTCTTTACATGGCTCTAAGGACCACAATTCAGGCATACTAGCACACGGGGACAGAAGAACCACCTACCAAGATAGCCCTACGGACCATATGCACCACGACTGGAAGGGTCACAGCCTTCACAGCCATCACATTACTCTATAATGTACTCCTGGGACAGACCAAGGGGACCTGCGGGAGAAATGGGTGGCAGATATTGGACTTCCAATTACTGACAGGGAAGCACAGAGTATACCTCACACCAAAACACATAAACATCATGTTCCTGACAACCCAGATGTCATGCCCAGGATACAATCTGATGAGGGCTGATCTTTATCACATGGAATGGCCCTATTCCATGCTCTCTTATTATCAGGAAACAATCCTCAGATATATTAGCCTTGCCACAGAGCTTCACATCCTAGAAAACACCATCCTATCGCGTATTGGGACTCTTCCCCAGACCCAAGGCACGAACAATTACATCCCAATTCCTCGACCTGGCACTGGTATTGGTTTGCTGCCAGATTGCTATCTCCTTGAAGGACTCCTGGGGGCCTAGCCTACTGCTCTGGCATGATGAAGTATTAAGTTGAGGTAAGTGCAAGGAGTTGGTCCTTAAGATGGAGGTGCGTCTCGGCCTCAGGGCCAACAATCATGCACAGGCCTGACAAACAGTATTGCAGGATAGCCTTCTGGTGGGTGACATGGGCAGGATCCTATCCTTCCCGGAGAGCAAAGCTGAAAGCGACGACTGGACATGACCTCACCCCAGGTTTAGAGTAGTCCCTATCACACTCAACTTGGAGTTATCACATAGACTCTCCTGGAATTTTCACCTGCTCTTGCTTCTACATCCCTACTGTTTGTACACTCTATGATAATGCATATATAATAAATCTGGCACCACTTCAGCTGATTGCATTAAGCTTTTGTGTTATCTTTATTGTCAATTTTATGTTTTTTGTTGCTATGTTATTTATTTTGACTACCAGTCCTTCAATCAACAGATTACCCATGACTGTGAACCCCATGTACTGTTGCTGGACTAATACTATCCAGGTGAGTGGGGAAAAGGGATTTAGCCACTGATGTCTGTAACCTTTTGAGATTCATAAAGATGGCTGTAATAGAGGGGGGTTGTGGATTATGTTTATCACTGTCACGCTTATTGTTGTTTTGTTTCTGTAAATAATAAAAGTACATTGAAAAAAACAAACAAAGAAAGTAGCACCCCGGAGTCTCAAAGGAAGAAACCTTCTTGTTCAAGATTAAGATGAAAAAATCAAGACCTTAGGCAAAAAAGGTCGGAAGAAACGCCAGATAGAGCACAGAATAAGCCAGGAACCCCCAGATTGTCCAGCTATCTCAGAGCAGTGACTATAGCCAAACAAATCTGACCTTGCAGATGAGAATAACAATAGTCATTTCCAACAAAGGCAAAAACGTGGTCCATAACAGCACCCAGAATATGAAATGCAAATCCCATGCATCAATAGTAACTTCTGAAGGGGGATTCAAAATCAAACCAGCGACGGCTGTTGAGATGTTAGTTGAGCGCAGTCTAAAGAAGATATTTTGGAATAGAAATTGAGAGTAAATGGATTACCCAAGCTAATCTGAATATTTTCAACAGGCAAGGCACAGATCATTCAAATATATTGGGAAATCAAGAGGCATGTCTATGCTCTATGGATCCTTACTGTGTTTTTAGGAATGAAGATTTAGAGAAAAGATACTTCATTAAATATAGCTATTAAAGACAGAGGTGAAAATGTCTGTAAATAATAGTTGTAACATCCTTATACACCAAGTCATCATTTAAACACAAACACTGTAAGGGAACTTGTAAAGAGACAAACCAAGCTAGATAGTAATGGAGCGCCATAAACTCTCCAAAATATCAATCAAAACAAAGAACAAATGAAAGGGTAGAAATTCCAGTAACCTATTCAAAAATGCAAGCTCAAATATTCTGTAGACTACTGGTGTGCCAAAAGCCAAACCCAGAAGCCCGACACAGTACATAAACAAATAGTAAAACATGAAGGTATTAAGGGCCAGCGGCATGCTTAGCATTTCCTATCCATGTTAAACTTAGTAACCTCTCAGTGAGGGCCCTTATTAGCCTAAGAACCTCATTACAAGGTTCCAGAGATTCAAGATAACAGTGTTATCAGCCACAACGTGGAGTAGACGGTCAGTTGTGTTTCCCTGTCGAATTTGGCTTTTGAGACTAGCCGAAATCTTTGTATGGAGCTGTCTGACAGAGTGAGGAATTACATAGGGATTCAGTCATGGAAGTACAAATTCCCCAGTGATTCATAATTTTTCAGGGATTTCTCAGAGTTTAACCATTAATTCCTGTTAATTTTACATTCCAGAAACTTTTGAAGTCATAGGATAACAAAACCAGGGGTTCAAAAGAACTATTTTTTAACTGAAAGTATGAACTTGGTAGCTGGATTCCGGTTGTGTTCTATGAAATCCGATCCTTACCAATACGGATAGCGCATGCTCCCTCACTTGTTGAAAAGAATGCGCAGAACACACAGCTTTCTAAAACACGAAACAGGAATTGCTGAAAAAAAGAACCGTTAGTAACATGAATCCAACTATGCCCGCCTCTTATGAAAGTTTGCCTTTTGTTCCACTTTTTTATTGTTGATGTACTTATTTGATGCGCTCATGCAACACCTCTTTCCCAACTCAAAAACCTTACTGTGCTCTGACAATCACAACAAGAAGCAAGACAAAAGTTGGGGAAAAAATAGGTGTTTTTATCTATACAAAATGTGAAGTGGCAAGTTAAAAGCACATGACAGACAATATTATAAAGCACACAAATATTATGCAGGTTGGAGAGAAGGTGATGCGGGGGTGGGAGCGAGGCGCTAAGTGATGTCGCTATTTCATAACGCACTCAAACAATGGAAGCAGAACAGTGGAGGTTTCCATCAGTCCTATTGTTAGGGAGCCCTGAACTGAAGCTTGCAGAACACTTTTCAGTGAACACAACACCCTCTTTACAGAGAAGGCATGGGGTAGACATCTTTGCTTTCTCAAACACCTGCACAAAGCAGGCTTCTCCATAAACACAAAGGGGGCAATATATACACTTGGCACTAGGACTATGTAAAGTAGATCTATAGGAGTGCTCTTTTCCATACTCCTGCAGTTCTTTATGATTCAGCCTCGAAACATCCAACTCTCTGTAAGCCCATTTATATTTGTACTAATTGTATAACCTTATTCCCTCAATGTTCTCATCTTATTGAACCAAGATCTATTAATTTTACTAAAATGATATGTATGATATATTTAAAGGGGCTGTCAGCCAGCTCGTTTTATCCATTGGCCTGTTGTGTCATTTATACTTTTCTTCTACCCACTACTGTATCTGGCATGGCAAAGTGGGTCAGCCTACTTCACCCACCGACTAACTTCACCTTCAGTGACTGCATGTTTCTCTTTCAAAGGGATCACATCTGCACACAAGATAATTTCCTTCAGTGCCAGTGTTTTTGTTTTTACCTAATCATTTCATTAGTGTTCCAATTGTGATAGCAGGACAGTTTCTACCAGCTCTCCATGTGCAAACAGCGCACATTCCAGCTTTATAGATTTCTGTCTCCTGTTAATACTGTTGTAAATTCCTTTTGGACTGGTCTTTGTTTATCTGACTGCTGCAGTTGCACAGCATAATAGGTTGTGTCCTCATGAAACACTTCTTCATTTAGGGCCAGATGTAGGTAGCTGTTTGCATGTCGCAAACTGCGAAAAATGCAGTTTGCGCCATACAAACAGCCTAACGCGATGCACACCCCCAAAGTGCAATTTGGGATGCGACTCGCAAATAGAAAGGGGTGTTCCCTTCCTATTTGCGACCGCATCCCCATGCTGAGTTGCTTTGTGACCGCGAATGCGGTCGCAAACCAACTCGCAGTTACCACCCACTTGAAGTGGGTGGTAACTCATTCGCAAAAAGGAAGGGGTTCCCTTGGGACCCATTCCCCTTTGTAAATGCCGAAAAAAATGTTTTTTCAGAGCAGGCAATGGTCCTATGGACCACTGCCTATTCTGAAAAAAACGAAACCAAATGGTTTCGGAAGTTTTTCTTTTTGCAACTCGTTTTCCTTTAAGGCTGCAAAAAGGAAAAAAAAAACAGCTTTATTTAAAAAGCAGTCACAGACATGGAGGTCTGCTGTCTCCAGCAGGCCACCATCTCTGTGAGTGCATGGACTCGCTATGGGGTCGCAAAATGCGACCCACCTCATTAATATTTATGAGGTGGGTCTTTGCGACCCCATAGCGAGTCGCAGAAGGTGTCTGAGACACCTTTCTGCATAAAATTGTGCGAGTTGCAAAATTTTACTTACCTACATCTGGCCCTACATTCCCCCCACAGTCTACTGAGTTTCAGTGGGTCGCTGTGGGGCATGAGGGACAATACAAATGCAATTCAAAACAATATTCATTCTGCTATCACAATGAAATGCATCAATTGAGAGTGTTAAACAGAAAACGGGAAATATTTGTTACAACAATTATTATTTCTTTTGATTGATGGTATACAAGAGTTAATTGTTGTCAGCCAAGATTTGATCAAAAAGTGATATATCTTGATATACTTTTGTGTTTACGAAACAGGGGTTATATTTTTCTTTGGAAAATTAATGGTTTGGGCATCTGAGATGGACATCACTATCATGCAAGACGTCTGCCTGAGAGAGAAGTCCTAGTAAGAATGTAGAAAGTCTATGTATGCAGGATTTTAGCGTTCAAACTCACTGCTTGAGTGGCCATAATCCGTTAGTTTTAGTTTTGAGCCTTAGGCCTAAAATCACCAATTTGGATAAGCATATAGTACCATTTATTTTATTTTGGTTACAGGGGTCACCTTACTTTAAGAACGGATAAACACCTGCATTGAATCGGAGGGTGGTTTCATGTCTCTGTTGTGTGTTTTTATTTGCAGAACTCCGTTGTGCTTTACCTACACAACCGGCACTGAGCAAAGAAACGGGTCAACAGAACATTTGTGATCGTTCATATTTTCTAACTCCCACTATCCATTATTATGTCTGAACAATTGTCAGTTTTCATGCTGTACGACTGGCCTTTTAATTCGTTATGTTGATAAATCTACTAATTATGTGCAAAATTTAGTAAAAGGACATTGGCTGTGCCCTAACTTCACATTGCAAAACGTTTGATGCACGATTTGCAGTCGCAGTAGTTTAATGAAGGCAGGCATCTATAATACGTGTATTACGGAATACAGATGAAGGAGGTTAGACACTTTCCTCAAGAACAGACACCTCATGAATTGTTGTGAAAATTGTCAGTATATAATTTGCAGCTTGGTTGAATTTATTATGTTCCAGTCACAGAAAAGTTAGGAAACTTTATTTTCATCTTCATGAAACAAGATGACTTCTATATACTCTCATAAAAGTAACTCAGATTATTTAGCCTTTTAAACTTCACATGTAGGTTCTAATAATATCAACTTGCCATTTTATGTTTGCTGTAGATATTTACCATTACTTAGCTCTTAACTTTACAAATTATACAAGCCCCACCTTTTGGGGAATAGGGGAATAACATTAGCACAGATTACTGACACCTTGTTTGTATGAAAAAGGCTGCTTTATTGAAGCAGGTGCACATCATATCATTGAACCTGGCCTTCAGCCTTACAAAACTAAAATCCTCACTACACACTGGATTACCTGAATTATCCTCTCCACCCTCCCCCACAAAGGTCCCTGCCCTGCAACTTAAACTGCAAAGCTCTATCTCCTGTTTTGGGTTAAACTTCCGCCCTTGAGGCTTTCACCCTCCCATCCCGTTTAACTGCAACTATTAAACCTGTAACTAATTTAACTTGTTACTGAACCTTAAACAGCATGCCACGCCCAGTTATGCTATTGCCTCCCATTCCCTTTCTGCTTGTTTGCCCATTGTCTCATCCTGGGCCCCTCACACCCTAAACAAAAACCCTAGGTAAAACCGTCCTCAAGTTCTTTGGCATCCTTTGTCCTGTCATAATGTGACAACCAAGCCCCCAAGTGGTCTAATTTAATTGGAGTAAGAGTTTTTTTCCCGTATTCCCTTGTCCACTGTGACGTCCCCTGAAGCCTGAGGACTGTGGTTTTTGCTGATTCATTGGATGTCCGTGTAACTTTGTCCACTGTCCCATCAGTGTAGATGACTGCTCTCCCACCCCATAGCAGTGAAAAAGGGCATGTCTGCCTACACATTTGGAGCATGTGTGTCTAAATACAATTCCTGCAATACTCCTTCACGCAGAGCCCTTTATTAAAGTCAAAGCAGGCCCCCACCTGACTATTCTGTCCTTTGGCCATGTTTCCCATCCCTTTCCATAGTGAGGCACCCTTGAAAAGGCTGATATACAATCAGCAGCCCGCTGGCCATGAAGATGGTCTTGCCGAACTTGGCTGGGCCTATTGTGTGCTGTAACAAGTCAGAGTCACCTCCCCCCATTACGTCTCCGGATCCACCACCATGAGTGCGCAAAACTCATCATCATATTACACCCATGCATAGCCTCCATTATCTATCTGAGCTTTTTGGATTGTATCCATGTATTTAAATAATGCTACACACCACTTTGGGTGTCTTTCGCAATAGACACTAGCGTAAATGAGTAAGGCAGCCGTCCTACTTCAGTCTTTGAGGTACTTTCGGACGCTTGGCCAGCTCGTACTCTTCCTCTTTTGAGCCTTCCATCACCCTCAATGGTTGTACGACGGAACACCGACTTCCAAAACAACTAGTGCCTTAACAACGAGGTCGGAACACCGACCTTGTTCTTACTACTAATGATTTTACCACGAATGCCTTAACAACGATATTTCGTTGTAAAGGCATTCCTGATAAAAGCATTACTAATAGGCACCATTCACCCCACATCCCTCACCCCACCCCCCCAACCCCGCCCCAAAACCTAAAACCCCCTGACCCCCACCCCCTCCCCAAAACCAAAAATGCCCCACCCCCCCAACCCCACCCCAAAACCTAAAACGCCCTGACCCCCACCCCCTCCCCAAAACCAAAAACGCCCCACCCCCCCAACCCCACCCCAAAACCTAAAACCCCTGACCCCCCACCCCCTCCCCAAAACCAAAAACGCCCCACCCCCCAACCCTACCCCAAAACCTAAAACCCCCTAACCCCACACCCCCTCCCCAAAACCAAAAACGCCCCAACCCCACCCCAAAACCTAAAACCCCCTGACCCCCCACCCCCTCCCCAAAACCTAAACCCCCCCCCACTTACCTTAGTCGACCCCTTGTCACCTGCGTCGTCCTCCTTCGCCAACTCCCTTCTCTGTACCTTAACCACGCATGTTCGTTGTTCAGAACATACGTAGTTAAGGCACAAAATAACGGAGTCGTGGTTAAAAAAAGCATTGTTGCGCTTTCGTTAACCACGACTTTGTTAAAAAAAGTCATAATAAAGGATGTTTCCCCCCTCAACTCCCTACATAGGAGCTTCAACATCTCCACGTAGTCCTCATTCCATATTTTTTCTTTGATTGCCTGCATACGATATGCCCTCAAAGGTTTTGAGACCCCTATGTATGGCAACTTTTTGATCTTCAGCTCCTTACTTTCCAGAGGTACCGCTTGGTCCTCATCCACCTTCACCTTTTTTCCTCTCTGACTTTCCTTGTACCTTTTGTTTTACCTCCAGGTCTGTCGTTCCCCCGTCCACTATTGCCTTCCCCCAAGTTTGCCGTCAGATTGTCCCGCTGCTTCAGCAGCCATTGCCTGTGCCACACCGACCTCTGTGCCCACCCCGCATCTGTCACATATTTTCCTCCCTGCAGTCTAATTTTGCCAGCATACATCTGTCACATTCACCCTAATTGAAACCATTACAGCCATTTTGTGCAGCTCTGTGATGTCCTTACCTGGCACCAGGGTCGGTGCTCATACTGGAGCCCTCCTCTTCACCAACTGGTCTCTCGAAGCTGGACATCAGCAGATGGTTCCGCTACCATTTGGTCCTGTAACATATGAACTGTAGAGCGAAGAGAGTGTCCCCTCCCGAGGCGACCCTCACCCTGGGCCCACCAGCTCTCTTCCATCCCCCTCTGCTCCTCGTCTTCCATCAATTCACCTTCCTCTAGACTATCTCCCTGTGATCTAGCATGGTCTCCTCTTCTATATACCTGTGCTCAGTTGCTGTGGCAGTTTGCTCCGCCTGCCATCGCAGCATTGAATCAAAAGTGCCTTTCTTACATCTTAACTTAGTATGGGGGGGTTATCAATTTCCCTCCCAACCTATCTACTGATGCCTGCTTGTTCTAACTGCAGTGTCTGTCTCAAGGAGCTGTACCGTGCTCCCTGGCTAGTTGCCCTGCCAATGTCATACCTGGTCTTTGTGGGGAAGCGGTCACGACGTCCCTCGATGGTGTCCAGCTGGCCATGTGGGACCAAGCCTTTCCTTCATCTCTGGGTTGTGGTGCCGTATCGTTTGCCCTTCAAGTCACTGATGTCTTAGTACTCCAGCGTCTGGAAAATATGATCCATATCTGATGGGCTGGCAGTAATATCCTGCCGTACTGGGTGTACCTCCCTCCTACCCATTTGTGGCTATCTTCTATGCCCACTTCCTCTACCCCTGTGATCTAGCTGATGCCCCTAGCCATCCCTTTCATGGCATGTATCTTAATTGGCCTAACCCTTAGCACTGCTCATCACCCACCCTTGGTATGGACTCCCCAGTTTGCCTCCACTCCTCTAACTCCTCATCCTCATTGCTACACCCTAGGCTTTCCACTCACTGGCTCACGGAACTACCAGCTTGCCTACCCCAGTGGACTCCCAATATGCCTTTTGCTAGCTGCTTTTTCACCCCCCCCCGGTACGCTAAGCAGGCATTCTCCTCTGAGGCACCACCCCACTCCCTCACTCCTTCTCCCTCATCTGCCACCCTCAATCCTGGCCAGGTGAACATCATAGACAGTGCCCCATCATCGCTGTCTAGGGTGTGCTCCTCCATACCACCCTAAGTTGCTGCTGTTTTTTCTGTCCTCCACTTGTGACTCTCCTGGTCTGCCCCGTCCCTTTCATTTCCAAACCTCTGGCATTGCCTTGGGTCCCTCCCCACTCACTCTTCTTGGTGTGTCAAAGGGGCTCCAACAGAGCTGTGCATGCTGCTCACCTTGTTTTGGCACCCTTCGGGGTCTAGAGTCATCCCAGCTGCCTCTCCATCCTGAAGGCCTGCCACCAAGACCTACCACCTCCACGCTGCTGCTCCACTTCTGGGCCTGCGAACGCTACCCATGTGCCACCCCACCCCTTGCCTCACCTCCTGCGCAGTGGGGACCACACGGTGCACACAAGAGCGGCCCTGGCCATCTACCTCACGATATTCTGCTGGGGGTCAGCAAGGCTGTACACATGTCAACATTGGTGCTGCCACCCCTGCAGATGCTCTGTGTATCGGGCATCTGATAGTCATGCCGCCATCCACTAATAAATCCAGACGTCCTGCCTCTCTGAGGAGCTATAAGGCCTGCAACACTCGATCTCGGACAAACATAATATTAGAATAATGTGAGCATGAATTTGCGTACCCTGCCTCTCGAGAACATCCTCACTAAAGGCACACCACTCCACTACTGATTGTAGCTAACAACTCTGGAAACTACCACTATCTCGAGCTCAAAAATGATCCTGATGCTAAAGGACAGTTACTGTGTTAATTGCTAACAAAAACGTTGCTGGTGTGATAAGATGGCAGTATATATACATATGTAGCCTAAAATAGCCCAATTAGAGCCCGGAGCCCAAGAAGGAGGCACTGGACTGCTCCATTCCCCACATAAGACCGGAGGACAGACTAACCTGTGATCACCTGTCCCCCAAGTCCCCATCTTCCTCTTTCTTTTTCTTTTATATTGCCAAATGTAATTTATTACAAATCAGGCTTCCACCATAATCTTAATCACGGGTCACAGGAGCACAACACCACCCACAGTGATAAACACACAATAGAAACAAAGGGTCACAATTCACTGCTAATGCACATACTGGTGTAAACAAAAGTGCCATATAGGAAGGGGTCAAATATAACATGGCAACTATGCAAAACCGTGAATATTATATTGCCAAAGGGTGTTATGCTTATAAATGTACAATATTCAATATAAACACAGTGTGTTTCATAATACTGGCGCTTTGCCACAATAATATAAAGTTGAAAAATAAATTATGCAATAAACATTATGAAACGAATATAAACATTTGTGCACCTCCACATTGCAATTGTTCAATAAATGTGTAATACGCTGTATCCTGTGCTTGCACTATAAGGCACTGCAATGAAAGTACTAATAGGAGTCCAAGCTTAGGTCAGTACACCTGATGAATTGGTGGGCAAACCAATAGTATAATTGTTAATGCAGTAGTGCCAACCCACTCATGACACCAACCAGCTAGCCAAAGATTGTGAGCATGTCACAGGCAGCGAACATGTAGCACTAATAGTCCAGCATGTCTGTACTCATAGTGAAACAAGTGCTCCAAAAGTTCAAAGATAAGGCCGACTGTGATGAGGGCAAGCTGGCTACAGGATCTATGCAGGGCCCACTGAAAAGTACCTTGGATGGAGGGCTGCGTCCAAGTCAAGGAGGCAATGCAAAGGAAGTGTGTCAGTTCTGATCCGCGCAGCCCAGGGGATGCACCATCGCTTAGCTGTGCAGTCCTCAAAGCGGTGTCCTTGAAATGCGGTGTCGAATCCTCCTCAAGGGCAGTTGGGCCTTTGAAGTGGGGTGACTTCAAAGACAGGCCTTTGAAGCACACAGAGTCCTTGCTCATCCTGCCCTGACTCCAGACTCACTACATGGAGGCATACAACCCTTTGTGTGGAGACAAGCACAGCCCTATTCAGATGCAAGTGCCAGCTTCTCCCTCCCATCTACCCCAGGAAGGCTCATCAACCTGGTGATGGGCCATCAGGACGTAAGTGTCAGGCCCCAGCTTCCTTTGTTTGTGACTCTCTAGGGGAAATGCATCAAACCCAGCTGTTATTCATCCCAGGTGTGTTTTCAGAGGCAGGTAGAAGCACAGAATGATTAAAGTAAGAAAATGCCAACTTTCGAAAAGTGGCATTTTCAGGCTTACAATTTAAAATCTGACTTCACCTTAAGTTGTAATTTTAAATTGTGAGTCAGCAGACACAAGAACTAAAATTTCTATCTTTTCCCAATTCGAAATCACACTTAAAGACTGTTTAAATATAATGCCAATGTTAACCTGTGGGAGAGATAGGCCTTGCAGTATTGTAAAATGAATGTAAGTGTTTTCCACTACCTGGACATATAAAACTTAAACACACATGTCCAACTTTTCAAATACACTGCACCCTGCCCTTAGGGTTCTCCAGGGGCTACCTTAGGGGTAATGTCTATGCACTGAAAAAGATGGTTTGGGCCTGGGAAGAGGGTTAATTTGCCAGATTGACATGACAGTTTGAAACTGCACATACAGGTTCTGCAGCTGCAGGCCTCAGACTACGTAAAGGGCTATTAATGTTGGTAAAACAATCAGTGCTGTAGGCCCACTAGTAGCATTTAATTTACAGGCCCTGGGCACATGTAGTGCACTTTACTGGGGACCGATATGTAAATTAAATATGCTAATTCTAGATAAGCCAATGTTACCATGTTTTCAGCAAAGATCACCTGCACCATAGCACTGGTTGGCAGCAGTGAAAGTGCCCAGAGTCATAAAGCCAGCAAAAACAAGCTCAGCAAAACAGGATGTCAGGGGCAAAACGTTGGAGAAACTATGCCAAGGATGCCAGCTCCAACAATAGCGCAATAGGGGGATTTGGTGTTGACAGGGTGGGACATCTCTGGCAGGATGTGAGGGAGGGGGCTGTCATTTATCACACTTGCACTACAAAGGCTCTGGCTTAGCTCACAACCAAAAGACTTTACACTAGAATATTCGTCCCCCAGACAGACTGGGACTAGGACATGGAGGTAGGAACCAGAAGCTTCTCCCACTTTAAAGTGGGCAGCAGGTACTCAAAGGGGATGCTGAAACACAGTCTTCCATTAACTCTTACTCCTGGACCTGTGGATAATACAGAAGAAGGACGCCCTGCTGACCTGCTGCTTGATGTCTGCCCTGCTTGCTGAGAAGGAAGACTGGACGTGAACCCTTCATCCTAAGCTGACGTGACTCCAATAGTCAGCTGACTGAACTCCTGTTCTGAGCCACAGGGACATAAGAAGCTCCTGAGGCCTTCTTGCTTCTGCCCAGCTGCCTGGGCACAGACCAGCAACTGGACCTGCCTGAGTACTGCTGGCCTCTACAACAGTTAGTTTCTGATCCCCAAGAGATACTGCCCTAAGTCCTGGATCGGAGTGCACTCCTCTGACTCAGTATGGAGGAATCCTGATGTTTTGGTCCCCTTGCAACCATGAACAGGCTCATTCACGCCAATACCTTGCCACTGACTCCCATCACAAAGTTCAGTTAAACAAACATTTTCATACTACAGCAACAAGGAAAGGCAATGTGAGATCTGCACTTCGATCTACAGCATTGACACCCTGCAATGACTGCCAATGCAAATCTCCAGCAATGACCGTCTGTGATGCACTGCAGTGACTACTATCAGTGAACTTCTCCCTGCTCCTTGTGGCCTCCTCCACTCTCTTTGCTGGACTTTAGAAGGTCACAGTTTCAGCAAGTCTAACCTGGCCCCTGTTTCCTGCCCACACTCCATCACAGTCAGCTTGAACGGATGACTTCATACCCATTTCTGTCGCTAATTGGAAGGAGCTTGAAAGCACAAAAATTAGTAAAAATGGGGTATGTCCTGGTAAAATGCCCAAACTGTGTTGAAAATGTGTTTTTCTGATTCAAGTCTGCCTGTTCCTGAAAACTGAGAAGATGGTGATTTCAGCACCACAAACCCTTTGTTGATGCCATTTGCAGGGAAAAAAACAGCTGTTTTCTCCGAAAGCACGTTTTTCACATTTTACCTAAAAACCACAAAATATAGCTGTATTGTGCCTAATTATTCCGTTCCCACCTGGGGAATCCTCAAGCCCTCGGTATCTTTAGAATCCTCAGAATGTTGGAAAAAAAGTATGCAAAATTGGCATGGATAGCTTATGTGGAAAAAAGGTTATGGAACCTTAAGCATGAACTACCCCATCTAGCCTGATTGCCCAAGACGTTTTGTAGCACAACTTTGCATTCTTGCAGTTGTAGTCTGGTAGTGTCAATTCCAACGCCTGAGTTTATATTCAAAGCACTGTTGCCTTAACAGTAGTATATGAAAGAGCAAGTGATAAATGATTGAGGCATTTAACAGATATGTACATGCGAAGAAATTGAGTTGTGTTGTCCTGCAGGAGAGGTCCACATATTGTTGCGAAGCTCCTTAATCCCGACAGCATGCTGCTCTCCGTGGACAACAAAGTCATGGATTAAAAATAGAGGTTAGCACATAGTTACTTCATGCTTGTGTATCTTTCCTTCAAAATTCTCAAGTATAATAAAAACTTGTTCCCATCATGGACACATTTTTAAAGCTAAACTTTGATTCTGATGCAAAAAGAGTGTGGATGTCTAAAACATTATAGGGAATACAGCCTTTAGAACCCTCGAGGGAAAGTATCTGCGGAGAACAAATGCATGAGCAACTAAGCAGAACAATAGGAATTTACAGCTTTCCATCCTCAGAATTCTTCGAAGGACTCCATGTAAAAGAATCCATTGGACTGAAATTCAAGCTATGAACTCTGGATGCTATAACTCGGTTGTATCCTCACTCAAACAACAAACATTTTACAAACTACTGATTTGAAATTACCTGATTTTTAAAAAAATTTAATGAGTCTGAGGATGTCGATGCGTCAGAGACTGCAAACAAAAAGAAGAGTGATGTGTTATCTTCAAAATCCAAAGGACGAAGGGCTAAGCAAAGCAGAGAAAGAGATCTTCAGGACAGTTAGAGGAGTTGATACTGTATGTACAATAGAGTCTCTGTCGCTATGTTACTTTCCCCATAAAAAATGCCTTTGATGCAAAATGTTTGCCAGAATGGTCTGTTCAAGTATAAATCAGCTCGAAATGTGTTTTTGAATTGATTTTTGGCATCTGCACTTTTGGGTGAATCGCACTATTATTGTGCTCTTGCATTAGGATTTCTACACAAAAGCACTTCTGTTATTACACCACATGGCATAATGGAGTACTCTTGGGCATTACGCACAATTTTTGTTATGCAAAATGCCTAAGATCACACAAAATATACTGAGGCCTTATTGTCTACACTACAAAAGACAAAGGGCCAGATTTACCAGAAAGTGGCGCATCAGTACTGATGCACCACTTTTCTTGTGTTGCCCTTGCCCCATCTAACAACACCATGTGTGTCCCGTGTTTATACTACTGTGCACAATGACAGTCGTTAGCACAATAGCGTCATGTGGTGCTTTTGACGCTAGTGTAGCAAGGTGCAAGGAGGCCAATTGTTTTCAATGAGTGCGTCTTTTCAATGCCTGCTCTGAGCAGGCGTTAAAAATGATGCCGAAAATGAAGCAGTTCAATCTTGTAGATTTCACTGCGCCGTTTTTGCGGGCCTTGTAACGCAGAAATCCCCCACTGCATACATTATGCCTGACATAGGCATAATGTGGCGCAAGAGGTCGTAAAGTGGCACAATACATGCCTTTCATCACTTTGTAAATATGGTGTTGTGAAAATTGCCTCTTGGGCCACAACACCATAAAAAATGACACTAATTTGACACTAAATGACATATTTTGGGCCAGATTTACAAGGTCAAGGTGCCTCCTTGCACCACGCAAGGAGGCACCTTGACCTTGTAAATCTGGCCCCAAATATGTTTATACTCCCGTAAAAAAGTGGCTCACATATCTTCATGTTTTGCCTCTCTCTTCCATCATGCTCTTAGCTATCCTGTTAACATGTTACCTGGAACAAAGCATATATTTTTGTCTCTCATTGTGTCCTCTAACCTCACATTATTTTCCACCTTCCCCTCTTTTGGAAAATACATCAAATGTTTAGACTTCATACTTATATTACCTTTGGAGGATAACAGCACTGGTGTTTACTGCTAATCATCCTAAACCTATTTTTCCATGCATAAAATATAAACTTTTTCCCTCTCAATATCATGACTGGTATTAATCAAGAAGGCCATGGTACCCAAATTCATGAATCTGTTAAATTTGGTTCTCCGGGTTCATGAAGTCTACTATGTATGCCCATGTTCTACTAACAAGCAGTCAATTGCTTCTCCCCCTGCTTCTGAGAGTTGATCCCTTATGAACCAAGAAAATGAGCCCTCTCCATCAAGAGTGCAATGGTGGTACCAAAAATGTCTTCATAGATATCCTCATGAAGCAAAGCACTATGCCTTTCGTTACATGTGCTTTGAAAAATGTAATGCAGATTACACAATCCAGAGTAACTTCACAGAATTCTTCATTAGGTTTGCCTATGGACTGACCCTGTTAAAAGTTAGCAAAATTTGTCGGTGAAAAACTGAATAGAAATTGTGAACTATTGTGAAATCGGGAGCCAAGTTACTGATTCTCATGATAATTCTCAATTTGTGAGGGTACTGTCAGGAACTACTCATAAACTCCAATAATTCTCCACTCTTGTAATCACCAATGCGTCCGTTGTTGGCAACTCTGGATGATGGTGATGGATACTGGGTCAAAATTGAAGGTACTTGTAATGGGGCCTTATGTTGAGGTCTTGAGTTACAAGGTGTTTCTGCCCATACATGTGAAACCACCCGTTGCCTACAATGCATGCTGACTGGCATAGCTAAACAAGTCTTTACAGACCTGAACATAACAGCAATGTGTCTTGAGCAGAGACATCCTTCAGAATAGTCACGCTGTCACAAAGTGTCTGTATCCTCCCATGATCTAGGTTTTCTTGAACACTGGCTGACACCCATGTTACAAGTCACTTGAAGTCTGGCACAGTTCTTTTCCAGTTCCCCAAAATTACAATGGATACATCCTCTAACCTGAGAATCAAACCGTAGCACAACACACCCCAACTTTGACTCCTGAAAACTCATTCATGCTAGAATATTAAACTGTGTAGGGGTTAATTTAGAGGTGGTTGTTAATGTAAATCTGTCCCTTGGCAATGGAAGAGGTAACCTTTGTGCTGGGATCTTCTCCTCTATTGAAGTACAGGCCACACAATTACAGAAATGAAAATCAACTGACCTATGATTAACACCAATCTCGGAATCAGTTTCTGCACCTGATGACTAGAACAGCATAAGCAATTTTCTGTGGGTTATTCTCTTCCAGGGATTAACAACTGAATTGAAAATGTGCTCTCCCCTCTCTTTGATGAAAACAGAAGTGTTGGAAAGTGGAGTGGCTCAACTGCAGGTTGAGGTTTACAGTGGACTGCCTGGCACATGCACTAAGGTGTCTCCCAAGTATTAGGCACAGCCCTTATCAATAAAATGTTAGGAGTGTTAAAAAAATGCATATCATCTCCATAGCAGTCCCTATGACTAAATTCACAATTACAGGTATAGTGCGTGGATCTGTAATGCTAGGATTGAGGATTCTTCATACCTCAAAGACTCATTGGTACTTTGTTTTGTCTGTAAATGCCATTTTACTATCTACACCAATTTCAGTGACTTGTCTTTCCATGGACCCAAAAAAATATATAGTAGAGAGAGACAAGATGCTTTTGTAAGGTGTGACGTCTGATGAATAGGTGAGATAAACTTTGCAAGTATGAAATGAAGAGCTGAATCTAGAAGCATTGTATAGATTGGGAAGAAGGGTTTCCATCAAATCCATTGTGTTTTAGTGGAAAACCATTTCCTGTCACTGATAATGATTTACATTTAAGCTACCTAGAACATGTATTTGGACTAGTTGATGCTTTCTCATCAACTGTTTTCACCATCCTACTACTTTAGCTCTGATTTGGAGGGCATATAGGTCATCTTTTGATTTGTTGATTTCTTGGGAGATGTGTGTGTCCCACGTTTGTTTACATTTGGCAAAGGGCTAGATATCTTGTCATTTCCAAAGGCAATGGGACCTTTGTTTGAGGTTTGAGCTTCTTAGGCCACTTTACTAGATCGCTCAGTAAGAGCAGAGATAATTTGAGTGGTTCTTGTATGACACAGGAGATAATACTTCATTAGGCTCATAAGTATGCCTGGATCGTCCTTAGGTTTCCTTTCTGGGATGTGGTTTTCCTCCTCTGTCAAAGGACACAGCATGCTGCCTTCAACAATTAGAGTGGAATTTAAGTGAATCTATGTCTACAAGGGTGAAAGCTGCAGGTTTAAATATGTTATACATTCTTTACACCATTGCCTATGTGCCTGCTTATGTGTGTTACCCATTGTTCATCACAAGGTCTACATTTGCATCAGTGTGATCATTTTGTAGTTTGCAATGGCTATGTTTCCTTCTTTTAGTTGGTTGTCATGTATTCTTTTACATGGTCCTGGCAGTATATCACATTTGATAATTTAGCTTCCCATCTACTTTGCAGTTTTGAAACCTGCTAGGGTTCTTTTTTAGGCTTTTGAGCAACCTCTTTGTGATCCACTGGATTAGGATCCAAGGAATTTTGTCAATGCAAATGTACTATTTACATTTCTTCAAGTACCACATTTTGGGGACTAGGGGCCAGATGTATCAAAGTATTTTGCATTCACAAATGGAGCAAATCACAAAATTACACCATTTGTGAATGCAAAATAGCCTTCTACGATGTATGAAAGGCATTTGCAGTGTATTTTTAAGGAATTGCTAAAATAGTGATTCCCTAAAATTGCAACGAGATTTTGCGAATCGCAAATTGTGATTTGCAAATAAGGAATTGCAAATTGCGATTAACAAATAAGGAATCGCAACTTCAATGTATGAAGCAGTCGCAAATTGCAATTAGTTGTAAAACGGGGATTTTGCTTGTGCAATTTACTATGAAATGAAATCCGGTGGTAAACAGGTGCAACCTATAAAAAGAGGCCCAGAATGCATCACCCTTTTCAACAATGGCTGCACTCTACCTCATGGTGAGGAGGATGAGGATCCTGGCAGGTTTTAGGAGAGGGAGGAGGAGACAGGAGCGCATTTTAAGAGTGTGCATTACTCTCTTTGATCAGACAGAGGAGGAAATATTTGACAAGTGCAGATTGAACTCTGCCATTATACTGAACTTAATAGCAGATTTACAACCCCAACTGCAGCAAGACACACAGAAAACCAATTCCATACCCACTCATGTGCAGGTATTATGCTCCCTGCACCTCTTAGCCTCAGGAAGCTATCGGGGGTAATAGCAGCAGCAGGAGGTGTGTCTCAAAGTGCGCTCTCATGCTTCTCTAATGCATTCCTCAATGCTATGATAACAAAAAATAATCTGCACATAAATTTCTACCAGGTAGCCCAATTTCCACATGTCATTGGCTGCATTGATGGGACACGTGGCAATCTGTCCACCATCTGCAACAGACAATATCTACAGGAATCGAACAAATAACCATAAAATGAACATCCAGGTCATTTTCGATGTCTCCCACATCATAACTGATTTAGTGACCACATACTCTGGTAGCACACATGATTCATACAGCTTTAGGCACAATGGAATGTACACAAGAAGTCTTGCTGGAGAGTTTGGAGAAGAATTCCTAATTAGTAAAGAAACAGAGAACAATGCTGCATATCGTATAAGTCATGTCACAGATAACATTAACTAATATCACACTCCTGTCATTGTAGGAGACACTGCATATGCAGTGCAGTCCTTCATCCTGACACTATACCTCAATCCTGCCACGCTAAGTGAATGGCGATACAATGCAGCACATAGGAGGACACGAAGTGTGATTGAGAGGACCTTTGGACTGCTGAAGAGTCACTTCCGATGCCTGCATAAAAGTGGGGGTGCACTCCAATACAGTCCAGAAATCTCCTGCAAGATTGTGGCCACATGTGCAATGTTGCATGGTATTGCTACAATAAGAGGCATACCAGTGGAAACCACAGAGATGGACTCTTATGAGAATGACGACCCTGTGCCACCCCTTCACCCAGTAGACCGAACCAGAGCAGCAAAAGGCAGGCAAAGATGTGCTGATATTACACACAACTATTTCTGATGTATTCAAAGACAACTCGACATCTTGTTCCTTTTTTTGCTACAGGTATCACATTTATTGCCTTAACTTCAGGACAGATATGTGGGCATAGGACATACGTATTCCAAAAACACAATCAGTACCCAATTAAAGTGTCATACTATTAACATCAGTGTACCAATGAATTACGACACAATATGCAGGGCCCTGAACATTTCCACATTACTTTTGTATGTTTATGCACTCCACTAAAATGCGTAGTCGGCTCAACTGCATATCTTGTTGAAGGTTCTGAGACAGTACTGTGTCTGGAACTGTGATGTCCAGAATCCAATACAGGGGCTGTGACACTGCTGAGGCTAGAGAGCTCCTCACTATCCCCACCACCCTATCGCTGTTTTCAGCACTCCGGGCTGTCTGCATTGTCTCCAATACATTGCTGACTTGCACCAATCCTCATGCAACATCCCGACTGCAATGTACCATTTCCACTTGCATGCCCATGGCACGTCGTGTCAGCAAAGCAGTTGTATTAGTGAGCCGATTAACAGATCTGCTGAACCCATCCAACCTACCCGTCATTTGGTGATGGGGCCTGCGGTGGCTGGCATACTCCTGCTGCATTACAGTGCAGGGTTCCTTAGTGGCATTTCTCATCTCCCTTAGGTGTTCTGCTGTAGCTTGCTTTCCCTCATGCAGCTTGCACATGTTGTGATTGAGACACACCAACTGCCTGTGCATTGACCTCATGTGTTTACATTGTAGTTGCTACACCTTCAACATGGATGCCTCAAACCACCAAACAGAGATTGGCCCTTACCTTCCTCCGTGTTCTGTCTGCCTTCTTCACAACTCCTCCTGAGTATATTCCAATTTTCTAAGGCACATTTATACATGTACAGATGGTGATTCAAATTGTGCACATATGGTGATTCAAACCGAATTACTGCCCTTACCTTTGCTGGTACCCGGTATGCCTGAGGAGTCCATGTCAGTGACACCAACTACTGCTTCAGGCAGCAGTGTTGACTTCACCATGTCTTCCAAGGGGGTGGATGGTGTGTGGGTGGATGGTCCACCACCAGTGCTTCCCTCAGCTTGCTTGCTCCCATCTGCTTGGCACGTGATCGTAAGTCGTACCAGTGTATGCGTTTCTCCTCAATTGCACACTTTGGTCTGGATGTCAGTCCACAAATTCCTTTTCTCACTCTCTGGGACATGTAGTGAGTTCTTTCCAAATAAAGGGTTATGGTTCCTGACCACCTCTTCCTTGAGCATTTCCAATTCGTCCTCACTGAATTTCAGTTTTCTTTTTCTCCCTCCTGTGTCCTTGCCATTTCCATCAGTGGCCATTGTGTTCTCACGGTCCTGGATGACTTTCCTGAGTGCCTCCCTGGTGCTGTGATGAGTCTATCTGCCTTCTCCTGTGGCTATGGGTTCTGGAAGCAGCATGCAATTACTCACTTCCTGGTTGTGATGTCATCCTGCTGCTCCAGAATACAAAAATCACAATTTGCGATTTCCAAATACCGAATCGCTATTTTACCAAATCGCTATTTGGTACTCGCTATTTGCGATTGTGAATTTTTTGGTAATCGCAAAGAAAATCTGGGATTGCCTTATTACACTGCACTTTGCGAATCCCTAATAGCGATTCTGTAAAAATTGCTATTTGGCATTTGCAACTGGGAACATTCATACATCTGGCCCTAGGAGTATTGAAGGAATTTATTGATGCGTCTTTACCTACAATGTATGCCAGCTAAGGAGGTGCCTAACTCAGATCCTAAATTTACATTTAATTAGATTAGCTAGAGTTTTCATTTTTTCATGCTGAGCAAAAGTCTTACATATTTTTGTTCATGTTTTCCCTCTTTAGGATCCAAGAATATCCAATGAGTACTACCAGTCTGTGCTATGCAGATTTTCTAGATTGCTATTTCTTGCTCTTTACTTTCATGGCAGGTCATTGGAGATAGCATCTGTTTGTGGCTCGGATATAACATAAATGTAAAAGCATACAATGGATCAGTGCAATGAATTGGTAAGAATCAGTGAATGTTGTAATTCTGTTACCTGACAGAGCAACTTGAATTTCAAATGAGGTTAGCCAATAGGCAGCAATACGTTTAGTTAATAGGTGAGGGTTGTTTTCACAGAAGACATGAACTTAAACTTATTTAAAAGTTGAAGAGGCCCAGTATGACTCAAAAAACATATTTAATGTTGCAAGAATATTTCTGCAACTGGAAGCAATGGCTAATGATCTTTCCCCTTCCCAGGTCCTTTGTGATCAAATCTCGTATTTTTGGCAGGATAAGATGTCCATTATTCAACAAGGCTTTAGCTCAATCCAGAGAATTGACTTATTAGGTGATTCATCTACTGAGGTTGGTAATACTATCCTGAAGGAGGTGCTAACTCAATTTCATCAGATTTCTCAAACCCACTCCTGTCAGGCTATACTATCATGCAAATCATCATCTCCACTTGACCCTTGTCCCCCAGCCATACTGCATGCAACCATTGATGTTTTAGTAAATCCCATCCTTAACCACATAATAAATACCTCACTATTGGCAATTTTTAAACCTCTACAAAATACATATTTTGTTGTCCCAACTACTCTGTCCAATTTAAGGTCCATTTCCATCCTTCCTATGCTAAGTAAAGTTCTGGAAAATATTGTCAATTTTTTGAGAATTTGGTTTGACTATATCTCCAACAAGCTGGCTTTAAGCCCAAACATTCAAATGAATCAGCAATCCTTGATGTCTCGGAAACAATCAAAATGACTTTGGATTAAGGAATTAATGCTGTGCTGATACTATTAGATCTATCCACTGCATTTGATACCATCTTGCATGCCATCTTATTGCAATGGATCAAGACTAGCGGAAAATCCCACAATTCTCTAGCCTGATTAAAATATTTTTTACCAAAAGAAAACAAACTGTATGTCTTGGACAATTTTTCTCATCAGGAAAAAAGGTTAGGATGGGTGGCCCCACGGCTCTTCTCTGAGCCCAGCCCTGTTTAACATTTATATGACTCTTCTTATCTCACTAATTGGCTCATATGGGATTGACACCACATCATATGGTGATAACACTAAATTAATTCTGTCTCTAGACAAAAATCATTCAATTCAGGAACCAATTTTCAGAATTACTGACATAATCCAGTGGATGCAAGCTTACCATCTCAAATGTATTTCTGAAAAGACAGAAGTACTTCTTTTTGGTAAATCCAATTGTTTCTCCCCTACACAATGGTGGCCAAGTGTGGCTCCTCCTACCCCAGCCATTGCAAGTGGTGCAAAAAATCATGGGGTCAAATTTCACACCGACCTTTCTTTCATGCCTAAAGTTTCAGCTGTCGCAGTTATGTGTTTTAGCCTTATGCAATTTAAAAAAAAAATGTTTACCTGTTGCCTTTAGGTGCCTGGAAAACTGTGGCCTTTCCTTTATTTCTTCAAGGCTAGTCTATTTCAATAGTCTCTATGCTGGCTGCACATAGCATTAAATCCACAAATTACAAATGGTACAGAATGCAGCCACTAGATTGGTTCTGCAACTTCCACGCCAGAACTCTGCATCAGTGCCACTTTACACCGGCTTGCAATTCACAAAAGGATCTTATTTAAGATACTGCTGCTAATTTATAGAGTGGTTAAAAGCACCTGACCTAACTATCTTCGTGACCAGTTCTGTCATGATCATCTTCAGAGAACCTTCTGAAACCACCTTCCTTCCGGCTGAAATCTTGAGGTGGAAAGTCATTTGCAGTACTAGGCTCCAAACATGGGACCTGCTTCCTCACAGTATGCTCCCCATATAATCTGAAGTAACCTTTAAAAAATAATTTAAAACGTGGTTCTTCCAGGCCTCAGAATAATTGAGCAGTTCGTTAATGTACAGCTACTAACTTCTCTTTTTCAGGGTCTGTAGTAATCTTCAGCATGTCGCTAGGATGCACCTTGGAGTGACAGTTGTGCTTAATTCATTCATCAAAGGACTGATTAGTAAGTATCAATGAGTGGACCCAATTTAGGATGTATCCCTCAAAGCTGATGCAGTCTTTCAGGTCTCTGACCAAAACACTGCAGTTATTCTTGCATATCATAGGTCATGTCTGCAGTAGGGAGAAGGGAGGAGGAGAATCCAATTGTCACTTGTCTAGGAGCCAATTATCCAGTAGAGTTCTCCAATTATAGGTGGCTCTCTTGACAATGCTTCGCTATAAAGTGACGATTAGAGTTTCAGTGCACCTTTGCAGAGCAATAGGCATCCAAAATTAATATTGTTAAAAGGATCAGAGTACAGTCAGGAAACAGTAATTCCTAAACTTGTTATCCCCATGACCACTGTATCGAGCAACTCAGAATCAGTCCTTTATTTTGTCATTTGGTGGAAGTGTAGCTGCTACACCTGGCGGTCAGTACATGTACAAGGGTTCCTTGGGATGAATTCATAGTGAAGTAAATGTTAACACATTGGTAATAATATTCACATGAGTGTATCAAAATCACACAAAAGAAAGCAATGGGATCCAGTTTTAATACATACTCTCATATTCCATGAATCTTTTTACTGGTTTTGTTCTTCAAACAATAAATACAGGTAGGATATAAAGACTGCAGAAGTAATGCTGTGGAATACAGTTTAGAAAATAAAGGATGTAATTCAGGCAGCAATATTTCCCAGTGATATAGACATAGGCAGACAATAAAGTTGGTATTTGATGCAATTAAGGCAGCAAGTGACTATTGTACATCTGTGCAGGCATTGGTATATATAATAGTACAATATGAAAATGAGGCCAAAAGAATCCCATGGTGGCCAATTGTGCATACCTGTACAATGAAAATTGGAAGATTTTTTGGTTTCAACAACATAAAAATACAGTCTATAACTACTGGAACTATTACAACTACAACTACAACAGGGCCCTGTTTTGCAATCTCCAATAGTCTCTGTCCTTCTTCCTCCTAGCCCATTTTGTTAGATCATGGACCCCATGTCGACATATAAAACTCAGAATGAATGTCTCTCAACAGAAATAGGGCTGAGAGTGAATTGATTAAAAAAGGGAGACTATATGCAAGTTTTATCCAGTCGGGCCAGAATATCATCGCAATGTGGGTGACAGACTTGCGACTCCCTCCTCCTCCTCTCTCACCAATGTCTTGAGGTCTAACATACCACATCCCAGCTAGAGGCTATTGGGTATTTACGCAGCCCTATCCTATCCTCTCATCGCAGAGCCACCCCTTCTGCCTAAATCTAGAAACCCGGAGGTTACTCTGTGTTTTTCAGGCCTGGGAAATACCCCTGGAAAACATCCTTCCCACATCTGCAGCATTGGGTGTGATGTGCAAGTGGAGGGATGGGCCGTTACACCTTGCCAGTTAGGTTGTATGGAAGGTCAGGACCATAGCATATGATGTATGTCACATCTGATACAGTGCATCTGGGACAGGCAGCATTTATGTGTTGAAAATATCAATTGATTTTAGCAGGGGTAAGGTAGGCCCTGTGTAGGACATAAAACTGAATAATGCGAAATCTCATATTATGGGGTACTTTAGTTGGGTTCTTCAAGGCTGTGGTACATTCCTTATTTGTGAAGGGCTGGGTGAGATCATCTTCCCAGTGGGTGTGTAGGGCAGTATGTGTAGATGTGATGTGGGTTAGTAGTGAACCAGCCAATATGCGCACTGGGTGCCTCCCCAATCCCATGACTTGTAGGTACTGCACCACTAAATAAGTCGATGGTACGGATGATAGGTCGCCCCAGTGTTGGGTCAGTGATGTCAGCAGGGTGCTGTGCAGTAAAAACTGACCCATTGGTAAGGTGGTGGTCTGTCAGTGTGGCAAAGGGGGGAGTAAGGGTGCCATCAGTTTACAGGTCTCCAAGGGTGTGTAGCCCCGCAGCATGCCAGAGCTCCAGTCCCACGGCAAATGTTGGTTTGTCATTTCTAAGAGTACCCAATAATGCTAAGGCTGGTGCATAAGGGATCACTGCACGTGTGCGACAGAGACTTCGGTGGTAGCAGCATTGCACAACATCTAGTAGTACGGGTTCCGGTGTTTTATTGCATGTGAGCGTGTGAAATATATGGGATATATTGGATAGCGTCCAAGGCAGCGATATAGTGGCCGTGTCAGAGAAGTATATGCCTGCGTACCATTTGGCTACCCATTGTAACTGTGAGGCCAAGTAGGAATGTTCAAAATTTGGTACCACGAGATCCCTCCATCCGATGGCAAATTTGATGCATACTCTCATATGGTTATAGTTGCATCAAATATTGTATTTTATGTGAACAATTATTGATGGAACTCCGTGTTACATGCATAAGATATATTCGGTGATAAAGATGCATTACCAAGATTGCAGGCTGCAGTAGTATGAAAAGTCCAAATGCTTTTCTTATTCGGCTACTTGTATGTCATAATGTAAAGCAGGCCCAGTATTGTAAAGTCGACATTTTTGACTCAGAACAAGTGTCAGAGGGTCTCATCAGGAAATAACAACTTTGAGGCAGAGTGATGTAGAAATTATTTTAAAATAAATAAGTACGTGGTCAGGTGACATAATGAATTAAAGAATTTCAACACCATTGTGTCTATATATGTTGGAGGCAAAACCAGCAGGTCAGAAAAACCCAAGAAATGTGTCTCGTTCAAGCCAATTTCATCTGCCCCGAATCTTAGACATAAACAATCACATTTTGCTCACCCATTGTAGACCCGTTTTACGCGCACACTGGAGCTTGCTCCCCCAAACGAGTTTGTGGCCATATTGTGTCCAGGGCCTGAGTCTTGTGTTCATTCCTGCCTATAACACCACAGGGATTTGACGTATGTCATTCATAAGCGGATAGTGTCAAAATAATAATCGAATGCTATGACGTCACACAAACAGATACTGAAAGGTACACTCAAAAGGTGAGGCATCAGAATACTTGGGAATGAGGTTTAGAAGTTTTTTGCTTACCTATGATGAAGCAGAAAATGAAGGTTTTGATTTATTAACGCATAAACGTAGTGTGTAATAATCATGTGTGACTTTAACCGAACTAATAAAGATTGTACGGGGACAAAATGTGCCCTCATAGTAGTTTGCCAACATATATAAGCGTGCTTTATATGACGTGGTGTATTAGAATTGCACTAATCCGACATAATCATAAACGTGTGCTACGATTTGCTTGTTTGAAATGCTTTAGCTTAGCATAACTTTAGTGCAGGCTTTGGCCTAGTTGCCTGGTCTCACGGTTTAGATGCTCGTATTTTTTCAATGTGCTATTTTTGCTTGAAGCTGTACTTTTCCACTGAAACCGTTCACATGCTTATCTTAAGGTTTCGTGCCAGCCTGGCATATTTTCTCTTTACTCCAAGGTCGATTTGCAGGTGCGGACAATGGAGGCTCTGAAAGTGAGCTAATTGGTATATTATGTTGCAACTTGCGTACCCATCTTCAAGGATAATGTATGCTTAAGTAAAAGCTTGAGAACTGTCGTTTTTGATTGGACAATTTGAAGCTAACCTATGAACCCTCCAATGGAAGACCCTACTGGATTCGAATTGTTGTCTATAAAACCCAGGTGCACGAGAAGAAGGTAGGCCATTGCGCTATCATCGGCCATTATTGGACATCCTGCCATTTTGCAGACTTCGTAGCTATTATGGCCCACTTTGCTGCGACGCCATTTTGAAAGAGACTTTGATGCTTTCTCTAATTGAGAGAAAGAGACTTTAAATGATTCTTGCCCTAGAGACTTTAACTTTGATCCCTTGCATGAAGTAGTAGTTTTACCTTGCCGCCGTGAGGCAATTGCCCCGTCCACCCCTGCCCCTTTGTCCCGTCCCATGCTGATCGAAACGGTACCCATGATGACCGAAGAACGGTACCTGTGAGACGAAGACTTCCTTGTATGCTGATCGTAATTGGTAAATATGAAAGGAAATTGTACAATTGCATTGTGTTTCCTTTAGGTAACCAACTGCTGATTTTGATAAGAGCCCTAGTTAGGAGTTTTCTAAATTAATGTTGCTAAATTGTTTTTGCATGAAGTCCCACATGCCGATGCTAATTTGAGGTTAGACGAGGATTCCATATGTCGCACGATGCAATTTGAGATCTTGTTATGCTGACTAAATGTACGCAATTAGCTCATTACAGATTATCGTATTAGTGATTTGCATTGCTATTATTGAATGCCTTGTGATTCAAATGCTACATAGATTACACTTGTTTCGCCGTTATGGACAGCTATTAATGTTCATTTATGTTTATCATTTGGTGTTGAGACACATTTATATTGTGCTAGCTTTGTTAATATAGGGAAATAAATTTACTAACTTTGCAATAAACTGGTGTGGTTATTCCTGACTGAAAGGTCAGGGTTCGCCGAAATGTATTCTGGACTAATTGTTAAGTGTTATGTTGATCAGGGTATTGCTTATGTTCGTTATTGATTATTGATTTGATACAATTGATCGATTAGGAGTACAGAGAGTTCCCACTTAGTCAAAAGATTAATCGGCCTAAAGAGCGTCCGAACACAGGTAAATTATTACTACGGACCGCTCTATCAGTAGATGGTAGCAGAGGATGATTTCGTCTTTTGGGACACTGTACTCTTAAAGTACATGGTGTTGAATTAATGGTTACGCATTTTGAGACCCTATTCGAGAAGTTGAATTAGATTTTTCTTGGATAAAACTGATTGACAGAATGATGATGGGCTAGGTCCACCGCGACTTTCCCGGGATCTCGGAGCTTGCGAATGGAGAGAACGGAGGTGTGGAAACAGCGTTGGCGGTACTAGTGATGGTATGAGTGAAGTTAGGGTTTTGCGCTTGCACAGCTTATTGCCGCAGGGTGTGTGAAAAGGTTGCGAGGATTTTTTTTCTTTGTAGAGGATAGCGGAGGTGCGACTCCGAGTGTGAGAGTAGGGAAGTCGTCGGACTTCATGTGCGTGTGGCGCTTTGTGCATAAAAAGGTCCACGTGGTTGTTGTTGTTGAGACGGGCCCTGCGAGGTCAAGAGACTCCGGAGTATGTTGATCCATGTTGTGGTCTGGGCGGTTTAGTAGGTTGATCGGGCGTGGTCAACAAGTCGGTACGTGTGTTAGGGAGTGAAAGAAACTTCGACTTCGGGCTTTGACAAGAATCTAAGTGCACTAGAACAGATCATTGACAAGTTGAGAGTAGGTCTGCGGGTCAGATTTGCTTGCGAACGTGGGGATCGAGAAAGACGGAATAGCGGCCGAGGCTAGTGAAAGGTCCCTAAGGTCCTGAAGCGACTGCGTTACCCTTCCTGTAGTAAACCGACAGATCTGTTTTATTTTTGGTAGCTCGCGATACATGCAAAAAGTTGTCACGAAAAGAGGAGAGTGAAGGAGGACTAGCCGCGAGGCTTTGTCAGCCGCAGTGTGTGTGAGTGTGACGTCACTAGGAGCCGCGCTGGGATAGGTTGGTTGGAGAGAAGGGTCGCACACGGATTGGACGCAGTCCGTGGGGCTCGATTGGAAGGGGAAAGGCAGGCGAAGAGTATTCCGGGAATTAAAGTCACCTATTGATTACAAACCTTGTGAAATAAAAGACGAGAAAATGAAATTCTTTAAAGCATTTAGGAGCGCGATGAAGGGGGAGTCTTACATTGAAGCGAGCGTAGGAGAGGAGACGCCGCCCGAGGGTACACCAGCTTACATTGTAATGGAAGAGAAGGGGGTAGCTCCGTGTCTTTGGCTAAAGCAATGGCACAAACTGACAGAGAAACATGGGAGCGTAGCGTTCCCGATACATGGGACATTCAATATAAGGATTCTAGAGAATTTGAGATTCACGATGTACGACATGAAGGTGCCTCCAAGGCCAGCACAGTTTGAGGCTCTAGCGATTTGGGAACTAATGGCCAGACAGCAACAGCAAAAGAAGTTCGAGACCAGAATGAGAAAGGTAGAAAAGACACTAGCGGATGCTAGGTGGGATAATGCACAGAAGGTGTGGAGGTCAGATGTATTGCAGGGGATAAAATTGTTCCCCGCAATTACTAAGGAAGCAGAGGAGACAGGTAAGAAAGCTACCTGTAAGACAGACAGAAAGTGTTCCAAGGATAAAGAGGATGAGGAAAAGTTGAGAAGAGAAGAGGAGCTAGAGGATGAGGAGTTAATCATGCAATTGCTGAACGACCGTCCACCACCTTATGCGGAGAATGGACAAGGTCCAAGTACCAGTTCTGCCCCTCCGGCATCGGTACAGAACAGTGAAAGTCAGAGTTCAGGAGCATCATCGGGATCTAAAGACCCGAGTTTATTGTTCACCCCGCAGATACCGCAGGTTAGGAGAATATATCCAGATGTGCCCATGTTGAAACCAGCAGAAAATTATCAGCCGCAGATCCCAGGGTACTACAGCAGTGACAACGGTGCAGGAATGATTCTAGATCCAACCGTAAGGGGAATACAGAATGGTCACAATCCAACAATGACACAAGCTGAATCAACTCAGTTTTTGATGCCTCAGAAGCAGATGCAGGGGGGAACAGCACATGCTCAGATGACGGGGAGTCAGATGGGCATGCCGGCAATGATGACCCATGGTGTGGGAATGAACATGCCTCAGAACATGGGAAATGGACAGAACCCAGATGCGATATCGCTACCTATTACTGTAGGTCCACCGGTACCTTTGTATAGTCAGCCTAATTTAGGTATGAGCGGTCAGGGATCAATGCTGCAGAATGGGACAGAGAGGAGGTGCATAGAAAACACTCCAGGGATAACTCCGATAGCGGCTCAGCAAAATGGATCAGGGTCATTGATGGAGTTTAGTCCCATGTGCGCTCAGTCGACACTGGTGAGGTCGAGCCCCCCACTGATAATACCTCTAACATCGAACACTGAAAAGTTGCCGCAACCATCAATGGCAGTCGATGTGAATTCTACACTGATGGGGGTAAATGCGCAACAGCTGACACAGTGGTTCAACAGTTTGAATTCCACACAAAGTCCAGACAGTGGGAAAGGAGAAGATTACCTGAATAGGATGAGGCTGAACATGGAAGCACAAGAATTGGTGGAAGGGACTATGGGTGTGAATAGGTTAGAGTCCTACACGGAAGAAGAGCTGAGATACCTATGTCCAAAGATTACGAAAGAAGTGAACAAGGTACATAAAAGTTTGCAGGAAGTAGCGGACAGAAACGGGATTGACATAGACAAGATGAAACACTTGAGCAGAAGCTATAGGTTGGATTTTGGGGCCACAGATTTTGAACACATGAGGTCAGCAGGCATGAAGGCGCACCTTAGAGAATTGCTGCAAAGTGCACAAGTGTGGAGGTGTTTAGACAAGTGGGAAAGCAGGTGGGTAAAGAGGAAGGAAAAGAGGAGGGACAGTGCTACAGAGCATAATGAGAAAAGACCACAAAGCAGCGAGACAGTAACCATGTTACCAATGAGGGAGACAGCAGGGGGAAAATTAATACATGTACCATGGCACAGAAGCGATATTCAGTCATTTACGGATGATTTTCCCAAACTGAGAGAGAAGCCGATTGAATGGTATCAACAGACTGATAGGTTTGTGAAGCTTGCGAAATGCCTTTGGGAAGACCTGAATACTCTCTTTGAGATTGTGGTTCCGGCAGATTTGTGGGAGGATTGCAAAAGAGCTGTAGGTTGGCCGACAAGTGAACCAGAAAGAGACAGGGAGACGGGTGCACCATCACCCATGGTGATGAGCTTGTACTACAAGGTGATCGAGCATTTGAAGACGAAGGTTGCCGCGAAAAATGTGGATTGGCAGAAGATTGATAGAACGGCCCAAGAGGCTAAAGAGTCGATTCATAGTTACTATGAGAGGTTGTTGAAGGCGTTTAAGAACTACAGTGGCACAGAAACAATAGAGGCGAAGGACATGCTTCATTTTGTGTTCAGATTTGTGGAAGGGCTGAGACCAGAAATAAGTCAAATGATAAAGTCGCATTTGATTTGTTGGCAGTCTAAACCGATTGACGAGGTCTTGACTTATGCGAAATACTGTAGCGACGAAATTGAAGTGAAGCAGAAAAGGTTGAAAGAGAAGGTGATGATGATGCAGCTTAAGGCAGCTCAGACAGGTCTGCAAGGTTTGCAAGGGATGCAAGGGTTCCAACAGCAGGTACCGCAACCACAGCCGCAGTTGCAGGGAAACATGGCGTTTCAGTCACAGCCTAGAGGCAGAGGCAGAGGAGGTTTTGTGAATAATGGTTCGGATTTGAACACTGTTGTAACGGGTGTGCAGGCAATGAAGAAGGTGATGCCGTGTCACGTGTGCGGAATTGTCGGTCATTGGAAACGCGAGTGCCCGATGGTGGTGCAGGAAGGTGCAGGTGCAGGTGTTGGTCAGCAAAACAATGATGTCAATGCATTTCAGACAATGAGGGGACCGAAAATGAGAGGTCCAAACCCAAATTTTCAGACCATAAATCAGTTGCAGGGATTGCAACCTATGCAGCCGCAGCAGATGCAGATGCCCCGTATGCAGATGACGCAAATGCAGCCGATGCAACAGCAGTTACCCATGGTACCTAATCAGCAAATGCAAATACCTTTGGCACCAATGAGTCAGCAGCAAGTGATGGTTCCTCCACAGGTCTCGGGTCAGGTAATGAGTACAAATGGCACCGTACAACAGTTCCCACTACACAGTGAGAGTGGAATAAACAATGTATGGGAGAGTGAAAGCTCAGAAGAAGAAGGAGATTGTGTGCTTGCTGCATCTTTGGAAGTTGATCAAAAGGGTCCGTACGTAGAGGGAAGAGTAATGGGTCATCGTGTTTCATTCTTGGTTGACACAGGAGCCACACGTTCAACTGTTAAGATCAGTGAAGTACCAAATTTGCCACTCTCAGGGAGGACAGTTCAAGTGGTGGGAGTAGCAAACAGGCACCTGACGAACCCAATAACAGATCCGGTACCAGTCAGCATCGGTAACTATCAAGGGGTACATCAGTTTGTGGTATGTAACTCAAGCCCGATAGCACTGTTAGGGAGAGACCTATTGTGCAAATTGGGTTGTTCGATCATGTGTTCGAACGAAGGAATAACAATACAGACGAGCAGTGATGGGGAAGAAGAGGACAGTGTAGAGGGGGATGAAATGGAAACTGTAGATGAAGAGTATCCTCTGATTTGTCTTTTCCCGATGATAACTGAAGAAGATATTCCAGCCGAATTACGGGAAACCGTCGGAAAGGAAGTGTGGGACATGACAGGGAAAGAGGTGGGATTGATGAAAGGAGTGGAACCAGTGAAAGTGACTGTAAAGCCCAATGCAATCTTTCCCCAGACCCCACAATACCACATGCCACAAGATACCCTCATGAAAGTTGCCCAACTTATTGATGAATTTGTAAAGCAGGGAGTACTGAAAGAAGTGTTAAGCAGTCCATGTAATTCACCAATAATGGGACTAATAAAGCCAAGTGGAAAGGTCCGACTTGTGCAGGACTTGAGGAAAATAAATGACATCATAGTCAAGTGTTGCCCAGTAGTACCGAATCCAGCTGTGATAATGTTTCAAATCCCTTGCGATGCCGAATGGTTCTCAGTCATCGATTTGTCACAAGCATTCTTTTCTGTGCCTCTTCATGAGGATAGCCAATTCCTCTTTTGTTTCAAGTTCCTAGACAGAGTGTACAGTTGGTGTCGAATTCCTCAAGGGTTTTCTGAGTCACCGTCAATCTTCAATCAGATTCTAAAGAAAGATTTGGAAGCATTAGAATTGCCGTTTGAGTCAACCCTAGTACAGTACATTGACGACTTACTGGTTGCATCAAAGACAGAAAGTGGCTGCACAGCCTATACCATTGCTCTGTTAAACCATTTGGGAAGAAATGGACACAAGGTGTCTCCTTCCAAATTGCAGTTCTGTCAGAAGAAAGTGAAATATTTGGGTCACCAGATAGAGAAAGGGTCACGGAGAATAATGAAGGAAAGAATAACGAGTGTACTTCAAATGAGTCCACCCAAGACGAGAAAGCAGGTGAGGAAGTTTTTGGGAATGGTGGGCTACTGTCGCCAGTGGATTCCCAACTTCTCGACCCTAGCAAAGCCTTTACTGAAACTGACCCAGAAGGATGCCTTGGATCAAATTGAACTGAAAGGAGATGAGATGGATGCTTTTGTTGAATTGAAAGAGTGCATGTGCAGGGCTCCAGCTTTAGGTATGCCTGATTACACAAAGCCTTTCACATTGTTTTGCCACGAACGTGATGCATGTTCTTTGTCTGTCTTGACTCAAGCCCATGGTGGCGTAAACAGACCAGTAGCGTATTTTTCAGCTACTTTGGATCCGGTCGCAGCAGCACTCCCAGGGTGGGGGACACCCAGTAACAGTCATGGTCCCTCACTCAGTTGAGATACTTTTGACCCGCTCCCGAACGCAACACATGACTGGAGCAAGACTCACAAGGTATGAAACGATTATTCTGGGCTCACCGAATGTGCAGCTGAAAAGGTGCACTACGTTGAATCCAGCAACCTTGCTTCCTGGAGAAAATGCTGAAATTGAGAACGCTGAAGACGTCGAGCATGACTGCCTTCAGGTGACTGAATTTTGCACAAAACCTCGACCGGACATTAAGGATACTAAGCTTGATGAAAATGACCAAATTCTTTTTGTTGATGGTTCATGTCTAAGAGACGGGATGGGGATTTTGAAAGCAGGATACGCTGTATGTACTGTAACAGGTGTCTTGGAAGCGGGATGGCTTCAAGGAGTCTATTCTGCACAAGTAGCAGAACTTGTAGCCCTTACCAGAGCATGTCAACTGTCTGCATTGATGAAAGTCACCATTTACACTGATAGTCAATATGGGTTTGGGATTGTGCATGACTTTGGACAACTATGGTCACAGAGAGGTTTCCTGACTTCTTCAGGATCCCCAGTGAAGAACGGGGAAAGGATAAGGGAATTGTTACACGCCATTCAAGTGCCAGCCGAAGTTGCAGTGGTAAAGTGCAGTGCTCATACAAAAGGACAGGACTATGTTTCTCTGGGAAATGCATATGCGGATCAAGTCGCGAGATTTTGTGCCTTGAACTGTATATTACTCAGGGACGAATGGAATTCAATAAGTGAGCCAGAACTAGAACCAGCTGAAGCATTTGCCTTAAAGGTTGTAGATACAATAGAGGAATTAAAAGCATTACAAAATAATGTCAGGGAGGATGAAAGAGATTCCTGGATTAAATCACAATGTATAAAAAGACCAGATGAGTTATGGGTTTCACATGAGGGAAAATTTGTTTTGCCAAACAGTCTCTTATCACAGCTTGCGCGGTTCTATCATGGGCAAGCTCACCTAGGGAGAGATGCCATGATAAGATTGTTCAAAACTGATTGGTTTAACCCCAGATTTCGTCAAGCTGCAGAAGCAGTTTGCCATCGATGTGTCACTTGCCAGCAGATGAACCCAGGAAAGGGAACAGTTGTGAACGCGAGCCACATTGGTAGGGCAAGCGGGCCTTTTAGTCGTATGCAGATGGACTTCATTGAGATGCCTGTGCATGGAGGTCTAAAGTATGTGTTGGTGATTGTGTGCATTTTTAGTCACTGGATTGAGGCATACCCCACACGTAGAAATGACAGCCTTACAGTTGCAAAGCTATTGTTGAGAGAGTTGATACCACGTTTCGGATTCCCGATCTCTTTAGAATCAGATAGGGGAAGTCACTTCAATAACGAGGTGATAAAGTTACTCTGCGAAGCGCTGAACATTGAGCAGAAACTGCATTGTAGCTATCGCCCTGAAGCATCAGGATTGGTGGAGCAAATGAATGGTACACTGAAATCAAGAATGGCGAAAATATGTGCATCGACAAACTTGAAATGGCCTGACGCATTGCCCTTAGTGCTAATGTCAATGAGAAACACCCCTGATAGAAAGACTGGATTGTCTCCGCATGAAATTCTCATGGGCAGGGCTATGAGACTTCCTGCAGTTCCCGCAAACGCGCTTTTGAATATTACAGATGATATGGTGTTAGACTACTGCAAGGGTCTGGCTGACGTGGTTCGCTCTTTCTCTCACCAGGTGGAAGCGACCACCTTGCCACCGATCCAAGGTCCAGGACACGCACTGAAAGCAGGTGACTGGGTCGTGGTAAAGAAGCACGTGAGAAAGTCGTGTCTGGAACCCCGTTGGAAAGGCCCTTTCCAAGTGATCCTGACGACAACTACCGCTGTGAAGTGTGCGGGGGTTCCCAACTGGATTCACGCCAGTCACACAAAGAAGGTGTTGTGTCCCACAGATGAGGAAGTTGAAGCGCTGAAACTGCCAGTGCCTGATAAAGCAGTGCTGAGTGCTGAAACAGAACAAAACCGAACTGAAAGCGAACCGGCAGAAGCAGGAGAGAGAGAGATATTATTGGAGGGCGAGGAGTCCGACTCGCTTGGGGAAGACCAAGGAGAAAGTTCAGACAGCGACGAAGAAGCTGCAGGTGACAAAGAACCTGAAGCAGCTGAGGGTAGCAAAAAGCCTGAAGCAGCCGAAGGTGACAAAGAACCTGAAGCAGCTGAAAGTGATACAGAGCCTGACGAAATTAACGGTGAAGAAGGGCTCGAAAAAGGTGAAAAAGCAGGAGAGCCTGATCAGAGGAGGGCTTTCCCAGAAACAGACGATACAGAAAAAGAAAAAGAGAACGTGATCGATTCCCCAGAAGGAGGGGACAAGGCAGAACAGAGCGAAAAGGTTCAAACCTCTACAGAAAAGGTCGCAGGTCCATCAAATGGACACGGTGCAAAGAGGAGACTAAGTATATCACCAGTAAAACAAAGGACTGGAGAAGGTTTGAACGACGGAGAAAGGCCAAAAGTGAAAGAGAAAAGAAAGGAAGTGTCTGTCGTGGTACCAACCTCAAGTGAAGAAAAAGACTTGACAAAAGAGGAAAGTACCAGCGAGGCAGAATCGAAAAGAGAAGCAAAATTGAAAAGGAAAAGGATACCGAACAGGAGATATTCCGGTCCTGAATGGGCATATGCAGTCAATGATGATTGGACTGACGAGTTTGTATCTCTAAGCATCGAGAACGAAGAAGAGGAAGAGATACCAATAGAAAAGAAAAGTTTTATGGACAGTGTTGATTGAAAGGGTGATAAATGATACTGCTTGCTACAATCTAACGTGAAACAAACAACCAGCTGAGACATTGCTAAACCGGATGAGACATTTGCTAAACCGATAAAGACTGAGTTATTGCCGAATTGAGACAAATGCTGCTAACCGATAAGTGACTGGCCTCTTGAAGAAAACTGTGTGAACATTGTGCTCGTTCAGCTTCGTAACTGAATTGCTAAATAGTTTCATTTATAGGTGCTTCTAGCTCTCTGATTCTATACAGATCATGACGCAAAACAATAGAAAGAAATATTGTAAATATGTGTGTGTAGGCTTGATAATTGCATGTGTACTTATAATAATGGCAATAGTGCTTGGAATGCATGGAAAGGGTGAGAATGAGAGAATTGATGCTTCTACTTTTGCTCCTGTTACTGTCACTGAACTAACCGCATTGAAGAGACTAGCATTGGATGAGAGACTCTTGCACGATAAGAAAGAGCTTTCGTATAACGTTTTCTATCGCTTGCTAACAGAATATGTTGAGACTATGGATGCGAAAGATTGTTATGTGTGTACACAGATACCTCGAAAAAAAGGGGGGTAAGAGGAGGATTGGTCGGTCCAGTGTACGTCCTCCCAATCCAGTACTAATATGATATGGTACACTGTTCCGAAATCGAAAGGAGAGGAAAAAGAGAAAGAGTTCTGTTAATCAGGAGCAATGGTCCTCACACACCAAATCTGGTGTCATGCTTCATCATAGGACAGCTCCTCGTCAGACCGGCGCTGCAATGTCTGACGGGCACCCCCCTAGGGGGGGCTCTTTGCCGGAGATCTTTTTGAATATACTCGATGATGCCACGGAGCCAAAATATGGGTCCGAGAGAGGAGAAAATGAAAAAAAGAGAATAATAAAATTGGCTCAGATCCCTCACCTAATAGTTTATTATTTGCTGTTGGGAAATGGTCAAGATTAAAAAGAAATCAAGGGAGTGAAACTAAAGACAATGCTTGAACACCCACACAAGATCAATCAAAGAAATTGAGGAGGACGGAAAAGGTCCGACACTCCTCAATATGCGGTCGACATGTTTCGCGTCGTTGCTGGTCCAACAGGATCCCGTGACGCTTCTTCAGGACCTAATTTAATTATAGATTTTCTCCACAAGAAAAAACCAAAACAGAATACTTATACTTCTGTTGACTAACGTTCACAGTCAAGACGTCATCAGTCACTTAACAGGACTAAAGCAGACTGGGTTTCCTTTCCTATCAGTCGCCCTAAGTATGGGAAACAAAAAAGAGGGCTAAAATTAGCTCAGTATATCATCGCTTCACCAGTATTCAAGGGCGACAAGTACAGGTTAATGCAGAAAAAGGGGAGTGACAAAATAGTGCAACACTCAGTGATCAAGTGGTTGTAGGCACACCATGCTGGTAACATATAAAGTTGCTTACCATCTCAATTTAGAGAATAGGCTTCATGGGATATCGCTGGCCCATCACCCGGTACACAGTAAATCTGATGGTAAGAGAACATGTGCCAAAAAAGGACGAAAGGGGGGGCATCATATTATAGTTATATACTCGTCATAAAAGTCCGAGGTACAAATGGTTAGAGATAAGCCAACCAAGTTGGGGAAATGTAGGACTGACAATAAGGTGGAATTCAAAAGTCGTATTTACATATGACTCACTTCAAGTCTAATACACATACATCATAGAAGCAGCAAGAAACAGAGAAAAAACAGTCACCAATTCTGTGTGAATGTTCATAAATCTCCCCAAAATCACGTATATTATAGGGCATGTAGCCAGTTTCGTTGAGTAAAGAGATACTTCATCCTAAAACACACTAAGAGATGTGTCAAAGGTCAAAAAGTAGAGTGGCACATTAGAGGGATAAAGATATGGGGGTATGTCGTGGCCCAGGAATGATCATACCTTTATATAACACACCGTAGTAAATTTGAAGAAAAACAAAGACTAGGACCGAAGGAGTGCAATCTGTAAGACTGCGGCCGTATCGTATAGAGCATGGGGTCCCCCGGCCTGAAAACATCGTAGTGTTCGAAAAAGATGCTGTGGTAAAGTTTCTGCAAGAAAAGTAGAGTGGTGCACTTACTTGCACGGTTACCGGTTTCGTCTGCAGCACCTACCCGGGGGTCGCGTTCCCGAACATATGCGGAACGGAAGGCTGCTGGTATAAATAATACGCGCGTAGAGCGCGTGTCCGTCAATTAGGGAATCAGTTGCCAAGTAACGTCCTCGTCACTGGCAGGCCTCTAAGGAAATCGAAGAAGGACTTTAAAATCGGGACGCGATGAGAGCACTCTATGTGCGGCGGCCATCTTAAAGTGATGTAGGAATTGGAAATAGCTTGGTTACGACTATCAGGAGATACCAAAAAACAGTTGTAGATCAGATTAGTCGTACTAATATCATTAGTCCAGAGAGTCTAATTCAAATCTCATCCAATAGGAGTAAAAAGAAGATGACCAACAGGCAAGACCTTCTAAAAGTGGTTGTAAGAAGGGCAGAGAAGTGTATATATGAGAATAAAAAAGCAAAAAAACAGAAAGCCAAGTTGGTTCCTATTTGGAAAGGTGAAACCAGGGGATGTCATCGTTTAGTCCCTGTTGGTGGGTATGGAGTCTATATACCCAGCGTTGTTCAAGCTCAAATAACGGTCGGGTACCTGGTGTGTCGCAAGTCTGTAATACCACCCATCGGATGTCGTCTGGTGTGTGGTTAAGTTCAATAAAATGTATACTAAGTTTGGTAGTAATACGTCCACACCAAATGTTACTACGGTGTTCATTTACCCTAATCTTTACAGGTCGTGTGGTCATCCCTACGTATCTAAGATTGCATGGACAGGTGATAAGGTAAACACAATTGCGGGTGTTGCAGTTAGTATGTTTCATCAGATGCTATGTTAAAAATGGCTCTAACTTTAAGATGTCTGTGCGTATAGTGAGAGCGCAGACGTTGCAATTCCCACATGGAAAATGACCTTTAACTGGGGGGAGATCCCATAAAGATTTCTGTCTGTTTGAGGTGGTGGTGGGTCTGGGTCGGGTGTGTACCAGCATGTCTTTTATGTTTGCGGTCCTTTTAAATGCAAACACAGGCTTGGGAATATTTTCGCCCCCACTGCAGAGGACCGGCCATCTTTTATTGATTATCTTCTTAACTGTGTTAGAAAGTGGAGTAAATGTCGATACACAGGTAAGTTTGTTATCCGTAGATTTAGGGTTAAGTTGTAATAATGAGTCCCTATTACTATACTTAGCTCGTTTGTAAGCTGTTTTGATGACTCTCTCAGGGTAATGGCGGTCATGTAGTTTAGCCTGTAGTTCAGAGGCTTGAGTGTTAAATAGTCGTACATCACTACAGTTTCGTCTGAGACGTAAGAACTGTCCAAAGGGTAAATTCTCTCTCAGTGCTTTAGGATGGTGACTCTCGTATAATAATAGGCTGTTCCGATCAGTAGTTTTGTGAAAGGTGCGGGTACTCAATCGACCTTCCTCTATGCTGATTAATAAATCTAGGAAGGGGATCTCTGTAGTAGATGCAGAGGAAGTGAAGTTGAGGAAGGGGTCTAGACTATTTACCCAAGCCGAGAACGCATCTACTACATCAATAGGGCCATGCCAAATGACAAGGATGTCGTCTATATAGCGGCGCCACAACTTGATATTGGCGGAGAAGGGGTTGGACTCAGGTAGGATGAAACGTTTCTCAAAGTCGTACATGTACAAACATGCTAAGCTAGGGGCAAAAGTACTACCCATCGAGGTTCCGCGGATTTGATGGAAAAGTTTATCCTCAAACTGGAAAAAGTTACGAGTCATAGCCAAACTAGCACAGTGCATGATAAAATGAACAGGTGTTGTGAATTCTGAACTAGTAGATAAGAGGGATGACTCAACTACCTCCAGTGTAGCCACTTGGGGAATGTTTGTGTATAAAGCCTCAACATCAAGTGTGATCAGGGCATCAACACGCACTGTGGAATTTATAGTTTCAATCAGGTTAAGAACGTCTGTAGTGTCTCTCAGGTAAGTGGTTGATTGTTGTACAAGAGGTCGTAGGAAATGGTCACAAAATATCGAAAGTGGTTCAAGGATGGACCCAATCCCTGAGACTATAGGGCGTCCTGGTGGAGGAGAAATGCCCTTGTGAATTTTGGGGAGGCAGTAGAAATAAGGGATACAAGGGTCCTCTGTATCCAAAAATTCTGCTTCCTTTTGGGATATCCAAGCGTTGTTAACGGCTTCCTCTATCATCCAACGTATCTCAGTTTGCAACGGTCCCGTTGGATCCTGATCAACATGGGCATAATAGGTAGAGTCGCCGAGAAGGCGAAGGCATTCCTGTCTGTAATCTTCAGTATTCATCACAACAATGGCGCCTCCTTTGTCAGCTGGTTTAATAGTAATATTGGAATCAGCTGCTAGAGCTCGGAGTGCCTCATTCTCGATTCTGGACAGGTTAGTAAATCTATGTTGTGGTCGTAGGTTTTCGATGTCAGAAGTGACTGATTTCTCGAAAGCCTGAACCTCGCAAGGCATAGTGGAGAGTGGAGGTATGAATTGGGAAGGCTTTTTGAGGCCCGAGTCTAATGGAGAATCGACAGTAGGTTTGTCTTTAAAGAAAAATTGGAGGCGTATTTTCCTGAAGAACCGAGACATTTCGCATTGTAGACGAAAAGAATCGTCCTTTTGAGTGGGGACATACCCCAGTCCTTTGTTTAATACCTTGGTTTCATCAGGGGAGAGGAGTCTGGAGGACAAATTAACCACTAGGTCTTTGTTGAGGGGGTCTTGCCCTGGCTCCTCGTGACCATCTGTGGTTCCTCCTGAGACCAGTGGACTCGTCTTCCTCTTCCTCGTCTTCTGCCTCTTCCTCTGCCCCTGCCTCGGCCTAAAAAAGGCATATAAGGTGGCATTGGACGGGGTTGGTAAAAAGGGAAAGGTTGTTGCCATGTCATTGGATGACCAGGATGATATTGTGGATTATCCCTCTAATGTGCCACTCTACTTTTTGACCTTTGACACATCTCTTAGTGTGTTTTAGGATGAAGTATCTCTTTACTCAACGAAACTGGCTACATGCCCTATAATATACGTGATTTTGGTGAGATTTATGAACATTCACACAGAATTGATGACTGTTTTTTCTCTGTTTCTTGCTGCTTCTATGATGTATGTGTATGATGTATGTGTATTAGACTTGAAGTGAGTCACATGTAAATACGACTTTTGAATTCCACCTTATTGTCAGTCCTACATTTCCCCAACTTGGTTGGCTTATCTCTAACCAGTTGTACCTCGGACTTTTATGACGAGTATATAACTATAATATGATGCCCCCCCTTTCGTCCTTTTTTGGCACATGTTCTCTTACCATCAGATTTACTGTGTACCGGGTGATGGGCCAGCGATATCCCATGAAGCCTATTCTCTAAATTGAGATGGTAAGCAACTTTATATGTTACCAGCATGGTGTGCCTACAACCACTTGATCACTGAGTGTTGCACTATTTTGTCACTCCCCTTTTTCTGCATTAACCTGTACTCGTCGCCCTTGAATACTGGTGAAGCGATGATATACTGAGCTAATTTTAGCCCTCTTTTTTGTTTCCCATACTTAGGGCGACTGATAGGAAAGGAAACCCAGTCTGCTTTAGTCCTGTTAAGTGACTGATGACGTCTTGACTGTGAACGTTAGTCAACAGAAGTATAAGTATTCTGTTTTGGTTTTCTCTTGTGGAGAAAATCTATAATTAAATTAGGTCCTGAAGAAGCGTCACGGGATCCTGTTGGACCAGCAACGACGCGAAACAAGTCGACCGCATATTGAGGAGTGTCGGACCTTTTCCGTCCTCCTCAATTTCTTTGATTGATCTTGTGTGGGTGTTCAAGCATTGTCTTTAGTTTCACTCCCTTGATTTCTTTTTAATCTTGACCATTTCCCAACAGCAAATAATAAACTATTAGGTGAGGGATCTGAGCCAATTTTATTATTCCCTTTTTTTCATTTTCTCCTCTCTCGGACCCATATTTTGGCTCCGTGGCATCATCGAGTATATTCAAAAAGATCTCCGGCAAAGAGCCCCCCCTAGGGGGGTGCCCGTCAGACATTGCAGCGCCGGTCTGACGAGGAGCTGTCCTATGATGAAGCATGACACCAGATTTGGTGTGTGAGGACCATTGCTCCTGATTAACAGGACTCTTTCTCTTTTTCCTCTCCTTTCGATTTCGGAACAGTGTACCATATCATATTAGTACTGGATTGGGAGGACGTACACTGGACCGACCAATCCTCCTCTTACCCCCCTTTTTTTCGAAGTATTTAGCACAGCGGGTTCGCTGTGGGGTTGTTTATTTGCTAATTTCTCTGAGATCATTAATATGGATAATTTTCAAGGTCTCAGCTTTGACGATGACATCGTGTCTGCTATTCTGCAGACTCCCTCCATTTTGGTTAATGATGGTGCAGGACCTTCTGGTCCCACCAAAGAAGAATGGGATAAACTGTCTTCACTCAAACGTGACCTGGTCAAAACAGTCCTGCATGGGACTATTATGACCGAATACTTGAGAGCTAATATAGCTCCAAATGGACTACTGGTATCAAATATGCCCAGGATCTTCCTACAAGACCTTGCCTTTAGGAAGACTGGGCTCAGATAGCATGGAAATGCACCCGGGACTGGCTAGTCCTCATTATCAATACATCTAGACGACTAGCAGAGTCTATAGCGATTCAGATCACTTTCATAGAGAATACACTCAAAACCTCAATCTCTATAGCAGCATTTAAGAGCCGATTAGCAGAAATCAACACTGACCTTAACGAAACCAAAGAGTTCTTGACTGAACAGAAGATCACCAAGTTACAAAAAGATATCAACAGGTTTAATAGAGAGAAGATCTACCCATACATTAGAGATGATCACACGATGGAGACCCCATCCGTCTCATCAGATGACTCCTCCACCTCTGGTAGGAAACCCCGTAAATATAGCCACAGCTCATCCTCTGATGGATGGAGCACGGATGATGACAGACCCCAACCTTATTTTAATTATCCACAATATCATCCTGGTCATCCAATGACATGGCAACAACCTTTCCCTTTTTACCAACCCCGTCCAATGCCACCTTATATGCCTTTTTTAGGCCGAGGCAGGGGCAGAGGAAGAGGCAGAAGACGAGGAAGAGGAAGACGAGTCCACTGGTCTCAGGAGGAACCACAGATGGTCACGAGGAGCCAGGGCAAGACCCCCTCAACAAAGACCTAGTGGTTAATTTGTCCTCCAGACTCCTCTCCCCTGATGAAACCAAGGTATTAAACAAAGGACTGGGGTATGTCCCCACTCCAAAGGATGATTCTTTTCATCTACAATGCGAAATGTCTCGGTTCTTCAGGAAAATACGCCTCCAATTTTTCTTTAAAGACAAACCTACTGTCGATTCTCCATTAGACTCGGGCCTCAAAAAGCCTTCCCAATTCATACCTCCACTCTCCACTATGCCTTGCGAGGTTCAGGCTTTTGAGAAATCAGTCACTTCTGACATCGAAAACCTACGACCACAACATAGATTTACTAACCTGTCCAGAATCGAGAATGAGGCACTCCGAGCTCTAGCAGCTGATTCCAATATTACTATTAAACCAGCTGACAAAGGAGGCGCCATTGTTGTGATGAATACTGAAGATTACAGACAGGAATGCCTTCGCCTTCTCGGCGACTCTACCTATTATGCCCATGTTGATCAGGATCCAACGGGACCGTTGCAAACTGAGATACGTTGGATGATAGAGGAAGCCGTTAACAACGCTTGGATATCCCAAAAGGAAGCAGAATTTTTGGATACAGAGGACCCTCGTATCCCTTATTTCTACTGCCTCCCCAAAATTCACAAGGGCATTTCTCCTCCACCAGGACGCCCTATAGTCTCAGGGATTGGGTCCATCCTTGAACCACTTTCGATATTTTGTGACCATTTCCTACGACCTCTTGTACAACAATCAACCACTTACCTGAGAGACACTACAGACGTTCTTAACCTGATTGAAACTATAAATTCCACAGTGCGTGTTGATGCCCTGATCACACTTGATGTTGAGGCTTTATACACAAACATTCCCCAAGTGGCTACACTGGAGGTAGTTGAGTCATCCCTCTTATCTACTAGTTCAGAATTCACAACACCTGTTCATTTTATCATGCACTGTGCTAGTTTGGCTATGACTCGTAACTTTTTCCAGTTTGAGGATAAACTTTTCCATCAAATCCGCGGAACCTCGATGGGTAGTACTTTTGCCCCTAGCTTAGCATGTTTATACATGTACGACTTTGAGAAACGTTTCATCCTACCTGAGTCCAACCCCTTCTCCGCCAATATCAAGTTGTGGCGCCGCTATATAGACGACATCCTTGTCATTTGGCATGGCCCTATTGATGTAGTAGATGCGTTCTCGGCTTGGGTAAATAGTCTAGACCCCTTCCTCAACTTCACTTCCTCTGCATCTACTACAGAGATCCCCTTCCTAGATTTATTAATCAGCATAGAGGAAGGTCGATTGAGTACCCGCACCTTTCACAAAACTACTGATCGGAACAGCCTATTATTATACGAGAGTCACCATCCTAAAGCACTGAGAGAGAATTTACCCTTTGGACAGTTTTTACGTCTCAGACGAAACTGTAGTGATGTACGACTATTTAACACTCAAGCCTCTGAACTACAGGCTAAACTACATGACCGCCATTACCCTGAGAGAGTCATCAAAACAGCTTACAAACGAGCTAAGTATTGTAATAGGGACTCATTATTACAACTTAACCCTAAATCTACGGATAACAAACTTACCTGTGTATCGACATTTACTCCACTTTCTAACACAGTTAAGAAGATAATCAATAAAAGATGGCCGGTCCTCTGCAGTGGGGGCGAAAATATTCCCAAGCCTGTGTTTGCATTTAAAAGGACCGCAAACATAAAAGACATGCTGGTACACACCCGACCCAGACCCACCACCACCTCAAACAGACAGAAATCTTTATGGGATCTCCCCCCAGTTAAAGGTCATTTTCCATGTGGGAATTGCAACGTCTGCGCTCTCACTATACGCACAGACATCTTAAAGTTAGAGCCATTTTTAACATGGCATCTGATGAAACATACTAACTGCAACACCCGCAATTGTGTTTACCTTATCACCTGTCCATGCAATCTTAGATACGTAGGGATGACCACACGACCTGTAAAGATTAGGGTAAATGAACACGGTAGTAACATTCGGTGTGGACGTATTACTACCAAACTTAGTATACATTTTATTGAACTTAACCACACACCAGACGACATCCGATGGGTGGTATTACAGACTTGCGACACACCAGGTACCTGACCGTTATTTGAGCTTGAACAACGCTGGGTATATAGACTCCATACCCACCAACAGGGACTAAACAATGACATCCCCTGGTTTCACCTTTCCAAATAGGAACCAACTTGGCTTTCTGTTTTTTTGCTTTTTTATTCTCATATATACACTTCTCTGCCCTTCTTACAACCACTTTTAGAAGGTCTTGCCTGTTGGTCATCTTCTTTTTACTCCTATTGGATGAGATTTGAATTAGACTCTCTGGACTAATGATATTAGTACGACTAATCTGATCTACAACTGTTTTTTGGTATCTCCTGATAGTCGTAACCAAGCTATTTCCAATTCCTACATCACTTTAAGATGGCCGCCGCACATAGAGTGCTCTCATCGCGTCCCGATTTTAAAGTCCTTCTTCGATTTCCTTAGAGGCCTGCCAGTGACGAGGACGTTACTTGGCAACTGATTCCCTAAGTGACGGACACGCGCTCTACGCGCGTATTATTTATACCAGCAGCCTTCCGTTCCGCATATGTTCGGGAACGCGACCCCCGGGTAGGTGCTGCAGACGAAACCGGTAACCGCGCAAGTAAGTGCACCACTCTACTTTTCTTGCAGAAACTTTACCACGGCATCTTTTTCGAACACTACGATGTTTTCAGGCCGGGGGACCCCATGCTCTATACCTAACGATACGGCCGCAGTCTTACAGATTGCACTCCTTCGGTCCTAGTCTTTGTTTTTCTTCAAATTTACTACGGTGTGTTATATAAAGGTATGATCATTCCTGGGCCACGACATACCCCCATATCTTTATCCCTCTAATGTGCCACTCTACTTTTTGACCTTTGACACATCTCTTAGTGTGTTTTAGGATGAAGTATCTCTTTACTCAACGAAACTGGCTACATGCCCTATAATATACGTGATTTTGGGGAGATTTATGAACATTCACACAGAATTGATGACTGTTTTTTCTCTGTTTCTTGCTGCTTCTATGATGTATGTGTATTAGACTTGAAGTGAGTCATATGTAAATACGACTTTTGAATTCCACCTTATTGTCAGTCCTACATTTCCCCAACTTGGTTGGCTTATCTCTAACCATTTGTACCTCGGACTTTTATGACGAGTATATAACTATAATATGATGCCCCCCCTTTCGTCCTTTTTTGGCACATGTTCTCTTACCATCAGATTTACTGTGTACCGGGTGATGGGCCAGCGATATCCCATGAAGCCTATTCTCTAAATTGAGATGGTAAGCAACTTTATATGTTACCAGCATGGTGTGCCTACAACCACTTGATCACTGAGTGTTGCACTATTTTGTCACTCCCCTTTTTCTGCATTAACCTGTACTCGTCGCCCTTGAATACTGGTGAAGCGATGATATACTGAGCTAATTTTAGCCCTCTTTTTTGTTTCCCATACTTAGGGCGACTGATAGGAAAGGAAACCCAGTCTGCTTTAGTCCTGTTAAGTGACTGATGACGTCTTGACTGTGAACGTTAGTCAACAGAAGTATAAGTATTCTGTTTTGGTTATTTCTTGTGGAGAAAATCTATAATTAAATTAGGTCCTGAAGAAGTGTCACAGGATCCTGTTGGACCAGCAACGACGCGAAACATGTCGACCGCATATTGAGGAGTGTCGGACCTTTTCCGTCCTCCTCAATTTCTTTGATTGATCTTGTGTGGGTGTTCAAGCATTGTGTTCAGTTTCACTCCCTTGATTTCTTTTTAATCTTGACCATTTCCCAACAGCAAATAATAAACTATTAGGTGAGGGATCTGAGCCAATTATATTATTCCCTTTTTTTCATTTTCTCCTCTCTCGGACCCATATTTTGGCTCCGTGGCATCATCGAGTATATTCAAAAAGATCTCCGGCAAAGAGCCCCCCCTCGGGGGGTGCCCGTCAGACATTGCAGCGCCGGTCTGACGAGGAGCTGTCCTATGATGAAGCATGACACCAGATTTGGTGTGTGAGGACCATTGCTCCTGATTAACAGGACTCTTTCTCTTTTTCCTCTCCTTTCGATTTCGGAACAGTTTACCATATCATATTTGTACACAGATACCGACATCAGTGAAGGAAGGGGTGAGATATCACCACATGCCTCTTACATACGGGATTACATGTAGTATAGTAATGTCTAGGTTCTATGGTCAAACTAACATACAGTATTTTTACTCAAATTATGATGTTACCTTTGCTTATGTTCCTATAATAGCGCAGCTAAGCCAGATTGCTATAGATTGGGATGCCAAGATAATGAGGGAATTTTTCGAGCCAATGCAACCATTTGAAACGGCTCACGCTCATAGGGAAAACCTTACCTGCTCGCTCTCTGCAGTAGAAATAAGCTTTTTAGATCGCACAGATGATAGAAGGGCACAAATGAAGGCGAAATTAGAAAAGGAGTTACATAAGAGGACTTCAGTAGATGATTATGATTTTGCTGCAATAAAGACACAAGGGAAAATTGCTTTAGATGCTTGGCATGTAGGGAAATTTTGTATATATCGAGGTGAATCTTATTATGATAACATTTTTGTAGGAGCGAGTGAGTGTAAACATACGTTTATCTTTAAGGCCAAATGGACATTCATGATGAACGGACTTGACCCTGTCATTCCAGGTGTATATTACATTTGTGGGTATAATGCCTATTATCGTCTTCCAAAGGGATGGTGGGGGAGATGTTATTTGGGTATAGTGTTCCCAAAGGTTTATCAACTGGATGACCTATCGATGATTCAAAAGACATCTGGATCCCATCGTATCCAGAAAAGAGAGACCGCAGCTGCTGTGGTAGGAGATATATTTGGAGCCATGATTCCTTCATTGGGAGTTGTGCTGAATTCCATCAAAATAAGAAAGTTGTCTACTATAGTGGATAACATGTTGACAAAGTTTTCAGGTGCTATAATCCTGATAGATGCTGAACTTGCAGCGGAAAGAGCTATGACTCTTCAAAATAGGCTTGCTTTAGACATTCTTTTAGCAAAGGATGGTGGCGTTTTCAAAATGCTTGGTGCACGACACTGTTGTACTTATATTCCCGACAATAGTGTGAAAATTAAAACTATGCTTGCTAATCTAACAAAAGAAAGGGCAGATTTGAAGGAATTGAAAGAACCAGGAGTGTGGGAGAAGGTTGGAAAAGGACTTGCTTCAGTGGGATATTGGATTGGGGGAATTTGGAACGGAATATTGTTGAAAATAATAGAGGGAATTTTAATAGTGATAATCTGTGTATTTGGAATTTGGGGAATAAAAAGGGGAATAATAATGATTATGGAAAGAATTAAAAGAAGAAAGGAAGAGAAAATAATGAAAAGAATGGCAGAAGAATACAAAGCACAAACTAGGGGAACTAAAAGGAAAAGAGAACTGACAGAATTTTAATGGAATAAAATTTGTGGGCAAGATTTGTGTGATGACTAGAAGTCATCAGAGGAGGGATTGATGAAGCAGAAAATGAAGGTTTTGATTTATTAACGCATAAACGTAGTGTGTAATAATCATGTGTGACTTTAACCGAACTAATAAAGATTGTACGGGGACAAAATGTGCCCTCAGAGTAGTTTGCCAACATTTATAAGCGTGCTTTATATAACGTGGTGTATTAGAATTGCACTAATCCGACATAATCATAAACGTGTGCTACGATTTGCTTGTTTGAAATGCTTTAGCTTAGCACAACTTTAGTGCAGGCTTTGGCCTAGTTGCCTGTTCTCACGGTTTAGATGCTCGTATTTTTTCAATGTGCTATTAAACGTGTACTTTTGCTTGAAGCTGTACTTTTCCACTGAAACCGTTCACATGCTTATCTTAAGGTTTCGTGCCAGCCTGGCATATTTTCTCTTTACTCCAAGGTCGATTTGCAGGTGCGGACAATGGAGGCTCTGAAAGTGAGCTAATTGGTATATTATGTTGCAACTTGCGTACCCATCTCCAAGGATAATGTATGCTTAAGTAAAAGCTTGAGAACTGTCGTTTTTGATTGGACAATTTGAAGCTAACCTATGAACCCTCCAATGGAAGACCCTACTGGATTCGAATTGTTGTCTATAAAACCCAGGTGCACGAGAAGAAGGTAGGCCATTGCGCTATCATCGGCCATTATTGGACATCCTGCCATTTTGCAGACTTCGTAGCTATTATGGCCCACTTTGCTGCGACGCCATTTTGAAAGAGACTTTGATGCTTTCTCTAATCGAGAGAAAGAGACTTTAAATGATTCTTGCCCTAGAGACTTTAACTTTGATCCCTTGCATGAAGTAGTAGTTTTACCTTGCCGCCGTGAGGCAATTGCCCCGTCCACCCCTGCCCCTTTGTCCCGTCCCATGCTGATCGAAACGGTACCCATGATGACCGAAGAACGGTACCTGTGAGACGAAGACTTCCTTGTATGCTGATCGTAATTGGTAAATATGAAAGGAAATTGTACAATTGCATTGTGTTTCCTTTAGGTAACCAACTGCTGATTTTGATAAGAGCCCTAGTTAGGAGTTTTCTAAATTAATGTTGCTAAATTGTTTTTGCATGAAGTCCCACATGCCGATGCTAATTTGAGGTTAGACGAGGATTCCATATGTCGCACGATCCAATTTGAGATCTTGTTATGCTGACTAAATGTACTCAATTAGCTCATTACAGATTATCGTATTAGTGATTTGCATTGCTATTATTGAATGCCTTGTGATTCAAATGCTACATAGATTACACTTGTTTCGCCGTTATGGACAGCTATTAATGTTCATTTATGTTTATCATTTGGTGTTGAGACACATTTATATTGTGCTAGCTTTGTTAATATAGGGAAATAAATTTACTAACTTTGCAATAAACTGGTGTGGTTATTCCTGACTGAAAGGTCAGGGTTCGCCGAAATGTATTCTGGACTAATTGTTAAGTGTTATGTTGATCAGGGTATTGCTTATGTTCGTTATTGATTATTGATTTGATACAATTGATCGATTAGGAGTACAGAGAGTTCCCACTTAGTCAAAAGATTCATCGGCCTAAAGAGCGTCCGAACGCAGGTAAATTATTACTACGGACCGCTCTATCACCTATATGCAGAATTAGGAGCACATTACCTTATTCAAATATGAAAATCTACCTTTGGTTAACTGTACGATGACAGGTAAATTCAAATATATGAAAATTAATTTTCATTTAAACCTGAGGTGGTGGGTCAGTATGCCACTGACGATTAGTCGTTTGCATTAATCTATTTTCGGAATGAAATAACCTGATAAAGTGTTTTTTTTACAATTACGCTTCAAAACGGCACTATGTTGTGAAAGTATGAGTTGTAGTCAAGGAACATAATGAATCGGTTGTTGATTACAGTTTCCCTTTGCGTTTTTTTTAATCTTTCCACTAAACATGTTTATCTCAGCCGAAAATAAAACACCTTATTTGTCCTACATCGTAAAACTAATTAAGCATACCTCAAACGCCAGGTTTCTGACAGGGCTTGCTATTAATGATGTTATGCTTCAAGACTTGTTGAACCTTGTCACAACTCTTTCTTTTAGTACAGTTAGGATTGTGACATGTTTGCGCAGGCCAAGAACACGGTGGGAGCCGGAGCTACACCTGAATGTTTGTCTGTTTGAACTAACGACACAGTATGAACATTGATATATTAATGTATTATTTAAATGTGTTCAAATGGAAGAATTGAGTCATGTAAACCTATGGTAGGTAAAGTACACAACACTTATGGGGGCAACAGTTTGTCCTTCTTTCTGTATTTCTACAAGCTCTACAATGGGGGCATTTCACAAAGGCATCTGTAAATGAAGTGGTCTATCCCTTCTGCACTAGTTCACATATTCTTAAATGCAATTCACTAAAGTACGGGCTGAGCACTCCGGAGTCTCCAGCATACGTAGGCATATGTTTAATAATGTAGGAGAGGCAAGTGTGTGCGGCTGGAAAAAGGGGAATATCTACGAAAAATGAGTGGAGGAAAGGGAAAGTAAAGGACTGGCATAGGGAGGGGCATACAAATTCAAAACCAAACCACTCCTACAAATGCATAATACGCAATTCACCAAAGTTACATCCACTGCACCTCCGCTATTCTCTATGAAGTTCGACGACTTCTCTACTTCTACACTCGGAGTCGCACCTCCGTTATTCTCTAAAATCCTCGCAACCTTTTCACACAATCTGCGGCAATAAGCTGTGCAAGCGCAAAACCCTAACTTCACTCATACCGTCACTAGTACCACCAACGCCGATTCCACACCTCCATTCTACCCATTCGCAAGCTCCGAGATCCCGGGAAAGTCGCGGGGGACTTAGCCCATCATCATTCTCTCAATCTGTTTTACCCAAGAAAATCTAATTCAACTTCTCGAGTGGGGTCTCAAAGGGCGTAACCGTTAATTCAACACCATGTACTTTAAGAGTACGGGGTCCCAAAAGGGCGAAACCGTCCTCTGCTACCATCTACTGATAGAACGTTACCAGCCTAACAATTTACCTGTAGTTGGACGCTCTTGGGTCGATGAATCTTTTGGCCAAGTGGGACTCTCCTTACTCGGGAGTAATCAATCAAAATCAACAATCAATAATCAATAACGAACATAAGCAATTCCCCGATCAACATAACACTTCACAATTAATCCAGAATACATTTCGGCGAAACCATGACCTTTCGGTCATGAATAACCACACCAGTTTATGCAAAGTTAATGAATTTATTTCCCTATATTAACAAAGCTAGCACAATGTAGATGTGTCTCAACACCAAATGATATATATATATGAACATTAGTAGCTGTCCATAACGACGGAAAAGATGCAATCTATGCAGCATTTGAATAACAATGCCTTCTATAATGGCAACGCAAACCGCTAAAACTACAATCTGTAATGGGCTAATTGCATACATTTAGTCAGCATAACAAGGTCTCAAATTGCATCGTGCATCAAATGAATCCTCATCTAACCTCAAATCAGCATCGGCATGTGGGACTTCATGCAAAAACAATTTAGCAACATTAATTTGGAAAACTCCTAACTAAGGCTCTTATCAAAATTTCAGCAGTTGGTTACCTAAAAAGAAAACACAATGCAATTGTACAATTTTCCTTTCATATTTACCAAATTCAATCAGCATTCAAGGAAGTCTTCGTCTCACAGGTACCGGCTTCGATCAGCATGGGACGGGGCAAAGGGGCAGGGTGGACGGGGCAATTGCCTCACAGCGGCAAGAAAGGACAAAACTACTACTTCATGCAAAGGGGCAAATCAAAGTTAAAGTCTCTAGGGCGAGAATTACTTAAAAGTCTCTTTCTCTCGATTAGAGAAAGCATCAAAGTTCCTTTCAAAATGGCGTCGCAGCAAGATGGGCCATAATAGCTGCAATGTCCAATGTTCTCGATGGGTGCGATGGCTAATGTCTAAAAGATGGCTCCTTTCTTCTTGTGCACCTGGTTTAAATAGACAACAGTTCAAATCCAGAAGGGTCTTCCATTGGAGGGTTCATAGGTTGGCTTCAAATTGTCCAATCAAAAACAACAGTTCTCAAGCTTTTACCTAAGCATACATTATCCTTGAAGTCGGGAACGTAAGTTGCAACATATTTTACCAATTAACTCACTTTCAGAGCGTCCATTGTCCGCACCTGCAGATTGACCTTGGAGTGGAAAAGAAGATGCCAGGCTGGCACGAAACCTTAAAGATAAGCATGTGAACGGTCTCACTGGAAAAGTACAGCTTCAAGCAAGAATACACGTTTATTAGCACATTGGAAAAATACGAGCATCTAAAACGTGAGACACGGCAGCTAGGCCAAAGCCTCCACTAAAGTTATGCTAAGCTAAAGCATTTCTAACAAGCAAATCATGACACACGTTTACGATTATGTCAAACTAGTACAATTCTAATACATCACGTTATATGAAGCACGCTTATAAATGTTGGCAAACTACTCTGAGGGCACATTTGTCCCCGTACAATCTTATTTAGTTCGATTAAAGTCACACTTGATTATTGCAGCACTACGTTTAAGCACTAATAAATGTAAAACCTTCATTTCAGCGTCATCAATCCCTCCTCTGATGACTACTTGTCATCACACAAAACCAATCCCACAAATTGTATTCCATTAAAATTCTGTCAGTTCTCTCTGCCTTTTAGTTCCCCTTGTCCTTGCTTTGTACTCTTCTGCCATTCTTTTCATCATTTTCTCTTCCTTCCTTCTTTTAATTCTTGCCATGATCATTAATATTCCTCTTTTTATTCCCCAAATTCCAAAAATGCAAATCAGTACTATTAATATTCCCTGTATTATTTTTAATAATATTCCATTCCATATGCCACCAAGCCAACTTCCCACTGACGCAATTCCCTTTCCAACCTTCTCCCACACTCCTGGTTCTTTCAATTCCTTCAAATCTGCACTCTCTTTTGTTAAGTTAGCAAGCATTGTTTTAATCTTCATACTGTTGTCCGGTATATAGGTACAACAGTGACGCGCACCAAGCATTTTGCAAACGCCGCCATCCTTTGCTAAAAGAATGTCTAAGACAAGCCTGTTTTGAAGAGTCATAGCTCTTTCCGCTGCAAGTTCAGCATCCATCAGGATTATAGCACCTGAAAACTTTGTCAACATGTTATCCACTATAGTAGACAACTTTCTTATTTTGATGGAATTCAACACAACTCCCAATGAAGGAATCATGGCTCCAAATATATCTCCTACCACAGCAGCTGCGGTCTCTCTTTTCTGGATACGATGAGATCCAGACGTCTTAGGAATCACCGATAGGTCATCCAGTTGATAAACCTTTGGGAACACTATACCCAAATAACATCTCCCCCACCATCCTTTTGGAAGACGATAATAGGCATTATGCCCACAAATGTAATATACACCCGGTATGACAGGGTCAAGTCCGTTCAGCATGAATGTCCATTTGGCCTTAAAGATAAACGCACCCACAAAAATATTGTCATAATAAGATTCACCTCGATATATACAAAATTTCCCTACATGCCAAGCATCTAAAGCTATTCTCCCTTGTGTTCTTATTGCGGCAAAAAGCATAATTATCTACTGAAGTCCTCTTATGTAGCTCCTTTTCTAATTTCGCATTCATGTGTGCCCTTCTATCATCTGTGCGATCTAAAAAACTTATTTCTACTGCAGAGAGGGAGCAGGTAAGGTTCTCCCTATGAGCGTGAGCTGTTTCAAAAGGTTGCATTGGCTCGAAAAATTCCCTCATTATTTTAGCATCCCAATCTTTAGCAATCTGGCTAAGATGCGTGATTATAGGAACATATGCAAAAGTAACATCATAATTTGAGTAAAAATACTGTATGTTAGTTTGACCATAAAATCTAGAAGTTACTATACTACATGTAATCCCATATGTAAGAGGCATGTGATGATAAGTCACCCCTTCCGTTACCGATGTCGGTATCTGTGTACACACATAACAATCTTTTGCATCCATAGTCTCAACATATTCTGTTAGCAAGCGATAGAAAACATTATACGAAAGCTCCTTTTTATCATGCAAGTGTCTCTCATCTAATTCTAGTCTTTTCAGTGCGGTTAGTTCAGTAACAGTAACAGGAGCAAAAGTAGAAGCATCAATTTTCTCATTCTCCCCCTTACCATGCATTCCAAGCACTATTGCCATTATTATTAGTACACATGCAATTACCAAGCCTATACACGCATATTTACAATATTTCATTCTACTGTTTTGCGTCATGATCTGTATAGAATCAGAGAGCTAGAAGCACCTGTAAAAGAAACGATTTAGAAATTCAGTTACAAAGCTGAACGAGCGCAATGTTCACACAGTTTTCTTCAGGAGCCAAGTCATTTATCGGTTAGCAGCATTTGTCTCAATTCGGCAATAACTCAGTCTCAATTCGGCAATAACTCAAATTTTTTTTTTTTTGTTTTCAAAGTTCAATAACTCACTCTCTCTTTTTTTTTTTTTTTTTTTTTTTTTCAGTTGGCAACGTTGTCTCAAATCGTGTTTAAAAGTCAATCAGGTTTTCAAAGTCTTATCAAGTTAGCAAATGTCTCATCTGGTTTAGCAATGTCTCAGCTGGTTGTATCACGTTATATTATAGCAAGCAATGTCATTTACCATCTTTTCAATCAACAGTGTCCATAAAACTTTTCTTTTCTATTGGTATCTCTTCTTCTTCGTTCTCGAGGCTGAGAGATACAAATTCGTCAGTCCAATCGTCATGGACTACATATGCCCATTCTGGACCGGAATATCTCCTGTTCGGTATCCTTTTCCTTTTCAATTTTGCATCTCTCTTTGACTCTGCCTCACTAGTACTTTCCTCTTTGGCCAAGTCTTTTCCTTCACTTGATGTCGGTGTCACGACAGACACTTCCTTTCTTTTCTCTTTCACTCTTGGCCCTTCACTGTCGTTCAACTTTTCTCTAGCTCTCACTTTTACTGGTGATATACTTGGTCTTTTCTTTGCACTGTGTCCACTTGAGGGACCTGCGATCTCTTCTGAAGAAGTTTGAACAGTTTCATTCTGTTCTGCCTTGTCCCCTCCTTCTGGGGAGTCAATCAGGTTTTGCTTTTCTTTTTCTGTACCGTCTGCTTCTGGGAAAGCCCTCCTCTGATCAGGCTCTCCTGCTTCTTCACTTCTTTCGAGCCCTTCGTCACCGTTGCTTTCGTCAGGCTCTTTGTCGCTTTCAGCTGCTTCAGGCTCTTTGTCACCTTCAGCTGCTCCAGGCTCTTTGCTACCCTCAGCTGCTTCAGGCTCTTTGTTACCCTCAGCTGCGTCGTCGCTGTCTGATATTTCTTGGTCTTCCCCAAGTGAATCAGTTTCTTCGCCCTCAGAGAATATTTCTCTCTCACCTATTTCTGCCTGTTCACTTTCAGTTCTGTTTGGCTCTGTCTCAGCGCTCGGTACTTTATTATCAGGAACTGGCAGTTTCAGCGCTTCAACTTCCTCATCTGTGGGGCACAACACTTTCTTTGTGTGACTGGCGTGGATCCAGTTGGGAACTCCCGCACACTTCACAGCGGTAGTGGTCGTCAGGATCACTTGGAAAGGGCCTTTCTAACGGGGTTCCAGACACGACTTCCTCACGTGCTTCTTTATCACGACCCAGTCACCTGCTTTCAGTGTGTGTCCTGGACCTTGGATCGGTGGCAAGGTGGTTGCTTCCACCTGGTGAGAGAAAGAGCGAACCACGTCAGCCAGACCTTTGCAGTAGTCTAACACCATATCATCTGTAATATTCAAAAGCGCGTTTGCGGGAACTGCGGGAAGCCTCATGGCCCTGCCCATGAGAATCTCGTGCGGGGACAGTCCAGTCTTTCTGTCAGGGGTGTTTCTCATTGACATTAACACCAGAGGCAATGCGTCAGGCCATTTCAAATTTGTCGATGCACATATTTTTGCCATTCTTGATTTCAGTGTACCATTCATTTGCTCCACCAGTCCTGAGGCTTCAGGGCGATAGCTACAATGCAGTTTTTGCTCAATGTTCAGCGCTTCGCAAAGTAACTTTATCACCTCGTTATTGAAGTGACTTCCCCTATCTGATTTTAAAGAGATCGGGAATCCGAAACGTGGTATCAACTCCCTCAACAATAGCTTTGCAACTGTAAGGCTGTCATTTCTACGTGTGGGGTATGCTTCAATCCAGTGACTAAAAATGCACACAATCACCAACACATACTTCAGACCTCCATGCACAGGCATCTCAATAAAGTCCATCTGCATTCTACTGAACGGGCCACTCGCCCTGCCAATGTGGCTCGCGTTCACAACTGTTCCCTTTCCTGGGTTCATCTGCTGACATATGACACATCGGTGGCAAACTGCTTCTGCAGCTTGACGAAATCTGGGGTTAAACCAATCAGTTTTGAACAATCTTATCATGGCATCTCTCCCTAGGTGAGCTTGCCCATGATAGAACCGCGCTAGCTGCGATAAGAGACAATTTGGTAAAACATATTTTCCCTCATTTGAAACCCATAACTCATCTGGTCTCTGTGTACATTGTGATTTAATACAGGAAGCCTTTTCATCCTCCCTGACACTATTCTGTAATGCTTTTAGTTCGTCCATTGTATCTACGACCTTTAAAGCAAATGCTTCAGCTGGTTCAAGCTCTGGCTCGCTTATTGAATTCCATTCATCCCTGAGCAATATACAGTTCAAGGCACAAAATCTTGCGACTTGATCCGCATATGCGTTTCCCAAGGAAACATAGTCCTGTCCTTTTGTATGAGCACTGCACTTTACCACTGCAATTTCGGCTGGCATTTGAATGGCGTGTAACAATTCCCTTATTCTCTCCCCGTTTTTCACTGGGGACCCTGAAGAAGTCAGGAAGCCTCTCTGTGACCATAGTTGCCCAAAGTCGTGCACAATTCCAAACCCATACTGACTATCAGTGTAAATGGTAACCTTCATCAATGCAGACAGTTGACATGCTCTGGTAAGGGCTACAAGCTCTGCTACTTGTGCGGAGTATACTCCTTGAAGCAAGGACGCTTCCAAGACACCTGTTACAGTACATACAGCATATCCTGCTTTCAAAATTCCCATTGCATCTCTTAAACATGACCCATCAACAAAAATAATTTGGTCATTTTCATCAAGCTTAGTATCCTTGATGTCAGGTCGGGGTTTTGTGCAAAATTCAGTCACCTGAAGGCAGTCATGCTCGACGTCTTCAGCGTTCTCAATTTCAGCATTTTCTCCGGGAAGCAAGGTTGCTGGATTCAACGTAGTGCACCTTTTCAGCTGCACATTCGGTGAGCCCAGAATTATTGTTTCATACCTTGTGAGTCTTGCTCCAGTCATGTGTTGTGTTCGGGAGCGGGTCAAAAGTATCTCAACTGAGTGAGGGACCATGACTGTTAATGGATGTCCCATCACTATTCCTTCACTCTGAGTGAGGCTGATACCAACTGCTGCTACAGCGCGCAAACACCCAGGCAGTGCTGCTGCGACCGGATCCAAAGTAGCTGAAAAATACGCTACTGGTCTGTTTATGCCACCATGGGCTTGGGTCAAGACAGACAGAGAACATGCATCACGTTCATGACAAAACAATGTGAAAGGCTTTGTGTAATCAGGCATACCTAAAGCTGGAGCCCTGCACATGCATTCTTTCAATTCAATAAAAGCATCCATCTCATCTCCTTTCAGCTCAATTTCATCCAATGCATCCTTCTGGGTCAGTTTCAGTAAAGGCTTTGCTAGAGTTTAGAAGTTGGGAATCCACTGGCGACAATAGCCCACCATTCCCAAAAACTTCCTCACCTCCCTCCTCGTCTTCGGTGGCCTCATTTGGAGTACACTTGTTATTCTTTCCTTCATTATTCTCCGTGACCCTTTCTCTATTTGATGTCCCAAGTATTTCACTTTCCTCTGACAGAACTGCAACTTTGAAGGAGACACCTTGTGTCCATTCCTTCCCAAATGGTTCAGTAAAGCAATGGTGTCGGCTGTGCAGCCACTTTCTGTCTTAGCTGCAATCAGTAAGTCATCAATGTACTGTACTAGCACTGACTCGAATGGCAATTCTAACGCTTCCAAGTCTTTCTTTAGAATCTGATTGAAAATTGACGGTGACTCAGAAAACCCTTGAGGAATTCGACACCAACTGTAGACCCTGTCCAAGAATTTAAAACAAAAGAGAAATTGGCTGTCCTCATGAAGAGGCACCGAAAAGAATGCTTGTGACAAGTCGATGACTGAGAACCACTCAGCATCGCAAGGGACTTGGAACATTATCACAGCTGGATTCGGTACTACGGGGCAGCATTTGACTATGATGTCATTTATTTTCCTCAAGTCCAGCACAATTCGGACCTTTCCACTCAGCTTTATTAGCCCCATAATTGGTGAATTACATGGACTGCTCAACACTTCTTTCAGTACCCCCTGTTTTACAAACTCGTCAATTAGTTGGGCGACTTTCATAAGGGTGTCTTGTGCCATGTGGTATTGTGGGGTCTGGGGAAATGTTACATTGGGTTTTACGGTCACTTTCACTGGTTCCACTCCTTTCACCAATCCCACCTCTTTTCCTGTCATATCCCACACTTCTTTTCCGACTTTTTCCCGTAATTCAGCTGGAATATCTTCTTCAGTTAACATCGGAAGAAGGTTAATCAGAGGATATTTTTCATCGACAACTTCCATCTCGTCCCCTTCTACACTGTCCTCCTCTTCCCCATCACTGCTCGTCTGAATTCTTATTCCATCGTACGAACACATAATCGAACATCCCAATTTGCACAATAGGTCTCTCCCTAACAGTGCTATCGGGCTTGAGTCACATACCACAAAATTATGTAACCCTTGGTAGTTACCAATGCTGATTGGTACTGGATCTGTGATTGGGTTCGTCAGGTACCTGTTTGCTACTCCCACCACTTGAACTGTTCTCCCTGAGAGTGGCAAATTTGGGACTTCAATGCTCCTGACAGTTGAACGTGTGGCTCCTGTGTCCACCAAGAATGAAACACGGTGACCCATAACTTTTCCCTCCACATATGGACCCTTTTGATCAACTTCCAAGGATGCTGCAAGCACACAATTTCCCTCCTCATCTGAACTTTCACTCTCCCATACATTGTTTATTCCACTCTCACTGTGTAATGTGAACTGTTGTACTGTGCCATTTGTATTCATCACCTGACTCGAGACCTGTGGAGGAACCATCACTTGCTGCTGACTCATTGGTGCCAAAGGTATTTGCATTTGCTGATTAGGTACCATGGGTAACTGCTGTTGCATTGGCTGCATTTGCGTCATCTGCATACGGGGCACCTGCATCTGCTGCGGCTGCATAGGCTGTAATCCTTGCAGCTGATTTATGGTCTGAAAATTTGGGTTTGGACCTCTCATTTTCGGTCCCCTCATTGTCTGAAATGCATTGACATCATTGTTTTGCTGACCAACACCTGCACCTTCCTGCACCACCATTGGGCACTCGCGTTTCCAATTTCCGACTATTCCGCACACGTGACACGGCATCACCCTTTTCATTGCCTGCATACCATTCGGAGTCACAACAGTGTTCAAATCCGGACCATTATTTACAAAACCTCCTCTGCCTCTGCCTCTCACCTGTGGCTGAAACACCATATTTCCCTGCGGCTGCGGCTGCAGTATCTGCTGTTGGAACCCTTGCAACCCTTGCAAACCTGTCTGAGCTGCTTTAATCTGCATCATCACCACCTTCTCTTTCAACCTTTTCTGTTTCACCTCAATCTCGTCACTACAGTATTTCGCATAATTCAACACCTCATCAATCGGTTTCGACTGCCAACAAATCAAATGCTTCTTTATCATCTGACTTATCTCTGGTCTCAGCCCTTCCACAAATCTGAACACAAAATGAAGCATGTCCTTCGCCTCTATTGTTTCTGTGCCACTGTAGTTCTTGAACGCCTTCAACAACCTCTCATAGTAACCATGAATCGACTCTTTAGCCTCTTGGGCAGTTCGATCAATCTTCTGCCAATCCACATTTTTCGCGGCAACCTTCGTCTTCAAATGCTCAATCACCTTATAGTACAAGCTCATCACCATAGGTGATGGTGCACCCGTATCCCTGTCTCTCTCTGGTTCACTTGTCGGCCAACCTACAGCCCTTTTGCATTCTTCCCACAAATCTGCCGGAACCACAATCTCAAAGAGGGTGTTCAGGTCTTCCCAAAGACATTTTGCAAGCTTCACAAACCTATCAGTCTGTTGATACCATTCAATCGGTTTCTCTCTCAGTTTGGGAAAATCATCCGTAAAAGACTGAATGTCGCTTCTGTGCCACGGTACATGTATTAATTTTCCCCCTGCTGTCTCCCTCATTGGTAACATGGTTACTGCATCACTACTCTGTGGTCTTTTCTCCTTGTGCTCTGGGACACTGTCTTTCTTCTTTTCCTTTTTCTTTGCCCACCTGCTTTCCCATTTATCTAAGCACCTCCACACTTGTGCACTCTGCAGCAATTCTCTAAGGTGCGTCTTCATGCCTGCTGACCTCATGTGTTCAAAATCTGTGGTCCCGAAATCCAATCTATAGCTCCTGCTCAAGTGTTTTGTCTTGTCTATTTCAACCCCGTTTTTGTCAGCTATTTCTTGCAACCTTCTATGTACCTTGTTCACTTCTCTCGTAATCCTGGGACACAGATACCTCAGCTCTTCTTCCGAGTAGGACTCTAGCCTATTCACACCCATAGTCCCTTCCACCAACTCTTCTGCTTCCATGCTCAACCTTACCCTATTCAGGTAGTCTTCTCCCTTCCCACTTGTTGAGCTTTGTGTGGAATTCAAACTGTTGAACCACTGTGTTAGCTTTGCGCATTCAACCCCATCAGTGTCGCATTCACATCGACTGCCATTGATGGCTGCGGCAACTTTTCAGTGTTCGATGTTAGAGGTATCATCAGTGGGGGACTCGACCTCACCACTGTCGACTGAGCACATATGGGACTAAACTCCATCAAGGACCCAGATCCAGTTGGCTGAGCCGCTATCGGAGTTGCCTCTGGAGTGTTTTCTATGCACCTCCTTTCCGTCCCGTTCTGCAGCATTGATCCTTGACCGCTCATACCTGAGTTAGGCTGAACGTACAAAGGTACCGGAGGACCTACAGTAATGGGTAGGGTTATCGCATCTGGGTTCTGTCCATTCCCATGTTCTGAGACATGTTCATTCCCACACTATGGGTCATCATTGCCGGCATGCCCATCTGACTCCCCGTCATCTGAGCATGTGCGGTTCCCCCCTGCATCTACTTTTGAGGCATCAAAAACTGAGTTGATTCAGCTTGTGCCAATGTTGTGTTGCAACCATTCTGTACTCCCATTACGGTTGGATCTAGAATCATCCGTGCACTGTTGTCACTGCTGTAGCACCTTGGGACCTGCGGCTGATAATTTTCTGCTGGTTTCAATATAGGCACATCTGGATATATTCTCCTAACCTGCGGTATCTGCGGGGTTAACAGTAAACTCGGGTCCTTAGATCCCGATGGCGTTTCTGAATTCGGAGTTTCATTATTCTGTACCGGTGCCGGAGGGGCAGAACTGGTACTTGGACCTTGTCCACTCTCTGCATAAGGTGGTGGACGGTCGTTCAGCAATTGCATGATGAACTCCTCATCATCTGACTCATCTTCTCTATCTTTGGAACACCTCCTATTTGTCTTACAGGTAGCTTTCTTGCCTGCCTCTTCTTCTTCCTTAGCAATTGCGGGAAACAATTTTATCCCCTGCAATACATCTGACCTCCACACCTTCTGTGCATTGTCCCACCTAGCGTCCGCTAGTGTCTTTTCTACCTTTCTCATCCTGGTCTCGAACTTCTTTTGCTGTTGCTGTCTAGCCATTAGTTCCCAAATCGCTAGAGCCTCAAACTGTGCTGGCCTTGGAGGTACCTTCATGTCGTACATCGCAAATCTCAAATTCTCTAGGATTCTTATATTGAATGTCCCATGGATCGGGAACGCTACGCTCCCATGTTTATCTGTCAGCTTGTGCCATTGCTTTAGCCAAAGGCACGGAGCTACCCCTTTTTCCTCCATTACAATGTAAGCTGGTGTACCTTCGGGTGGCGTCTCCTCTCCTACGCTCGCTTTAATATAAGACTCCCCCTTCATCGCACTCTTTAATGCTTTAAAAAATTTCATTTTCTCGTCTTTTATTTCACAAAACCTGTAATCAATAGGTGACTTTAATTCCCGGAATACTCTTCGCTTGCCTTTCCCCTTCCAATAGAGCCCCACGGACTGCGTCCAATCCGTGCGCGACCCTTCTCTGCAACCAACCTATCCCAGCGCGGCTCCTAGTGACGTCACACTCACACACACTGCGGCTGACAAAGCCTCGCGGCTTGTCCTCCTTCACTCAGCTCCTCTCGTAACAACTTCTAGCATGTATCGCGAGCAACCAAAAAAATAATAATAAAACAGATCTGTCGGTTTACTACAGGAAGGGTAACACAATCGCTTCAGGACCTTAGGGATTTTTCACTAGCCTCGGCAGTTATTCCATCTTTCTCGGTCCCCACTTTCGCAAGCAAATCTGACCCGCAGACTCTGCTCTCAACTTGTCAGTGATCTATTCTAGTGCACTTAGAATTTGTCAAAGCCCGAAGTCGAAGTTTCTTTCATTCCCTTAACACACGTACCGACTCGTTGACCACGCCCGATCAACCTATTAAACCGACCAGACCACAACATAAACAAGTGTCTCATACACTTTTCAACATACTCCGGAGTCTCTTGACCTCGCAGGGCCCTTCTCAACAACAACAACAATGTGGACCTTTTTCTGCACAAAGCGCCACACGCACATGAAGTTCGACGACTTCCCTACTCTCACACTCGGAGTCGCACCTCCGCTATTCTCTATGAAGTTCGACGACTTCTCTACTTCTACACTCGGAGTCGCACCTCCGCTATTCTCTAAAATCCTCGCAACCTTTTCACACAATCTGCGGCAATAAGCTGTGCAAGCGCAAAACCCTAACTTCACTCATACCGTCACTAGTACCACCAACGCCGATTCCACACCTCCATTCTCTCCATTCGCAAGCTCCGAGATCCCGGGAAAGTCGCGGGGGACTTCTCTCAATCTGTTTTACCCAAGAAAATCTAATTCAACTTCTCGAGTGGGGTCTCAAAGGGGGTAACCGTTAATTCAACACCATGTACTTTAAGAGTACGGGGTCCCAAAAGGGCGAAACCGTCCTCTGCTAACATCTACTGATAGAGCGTTACCAGCCTAACAATTTACCTGTAGTTGGATGCTCTTGGGTCGATGAATCTTTTGGCCAAGTGGGACTCTCCTTACTCGGGAGTAATCAATCAAAATCAACAATCAATAATCAATAACGAACATAAGCAATTCCCCGATCAACATAACACTTCACAATTAATCCAGAATACATTTCGGCGAAACCATGACCTTTCGGTCATGAATAACCACACCAGTTTATGCAAAGTTAATGAATTTATTTCCCTATATTAACAAAGCTAGCACAATGTAGATGTGTCTCAACACCAAATGATATATATATATGAACATTAGTAGCTGTCCATAACGACGGAAAAGATGCAATCTATGCAGCATTTGAATAACAATGCCTTCTATAATGGCAACGCAAACCACTAAAACTACAATCTGTAATGGGCTAATTGCATACATTTAGTCAGCATAACAAGGTCTCAAATTGCATCGTGCATCAAATGAATCCTCATCTAACCTCAAATCAGAATCGGCATGTGGGACTTCATGCAAAAACAATTTAGCAACATTAATTTGGAAAACTCCTAACTAAGGCTCTTATCAAAATTTCAGCAGTTGGTTACCTAAAAAGAAAACACAATGCAATTGTACAATTTTCCTTTCATATTTACCAAATTCAATCAGCATTCAAGGAAGTCTTCGTCTCACAGGTACCGGCTTCGATCAGCATGGGACGGGGCAAAGGGGCAGGGTGGACGGGGCAATTGCCTCACAGCGGCAAGAAAGGACAAAACTACTACTTCATGCAAAGGGGCAAATCAAAGTTAAAGTCTCTAGGGCGAGAATTACTTAAAAGTCTCTTTCTCTCGATTAGAGAAAGCATCAAAGTTCCTTTCAAAATGGCGTCGCAGCAAGATGGGCCATAATAGCTGCAATGTCCAATGTTCTCGATGGGTGCGATGGCTAATGTCTAAAAGATGGCTGCTTTCTTCTTGTGCACCTGGTTTAAATAGACAACAGTTCAAATCCAGAAGGGTCTTCCATTGGAGGGTTCATAGGTTGGCTTCAAATTGTCCAATCAAAAACAACAGTTCTCAAGCTTTTACCTAAGCATACATTATCCTTGAAGTCGGGAACGTAAGTTGCAACATATTTTACCAATTAACTCACTTTCAGAGCGTCCATTGTCCGCACCTGCAGATTGACCTTGGAGTGGAAAAGAAGATGCCAGGCTGGCACGAAACCTTAAAGATAAGCATGTGAACGGTCTCACTGGAAAAGTACAGCTTCAAGCAAGAATACACGTTTATTAGCACATTGGAAAAATACGAGTATCTAAACCGTGAGACACGGCAGCTAGGCCAAAGCCTCCACTAAAGTTATGCTAAGCTAAAGCATTTCTAACAAGCAAATCATGGCACACGTTTACGATTATGTCAAACTAGTACAATTCTAATACATCACGTTATATGAAGCACGCTTATAAATGTTGGCAAACTACTCTGAGGGCACATTTGTCCCCGTACAATCTTATTTAGTTCGATTAAAGTCACACTTGATTATTGCAGCACTACGTTTAAGCACTAATAAATGTAAAACCTTCATTTCAGCGTCATCAAAAGCAACTCCAGCCAAGCCTTAGGGTAAGCCACATACAACACATGGCCACTCAAGATTCTGCAAGGGAATCACAAAGGCATGGAACGACACTACTAGCACTTAGAAAAAATAAATACAAAATTGAATAAATGCAGAAAACCAATCTCAGCACATCCAATACATGAACAGATCTAAGGGAGCGATAATATGTTACAAGCACTATTCACAACAAACACACATGCACACATGTCAGACTTTTCATCCTTGGTGTGGTCCCCTTTAACTTTTTGCCTCTGTTCCCCAGGTTATTGATGTTTGCTGGACTCTGATTTTGCTGTTTTTATTACTTTGGGCACTTTACCACTGCTAACCAGTGCTAAAGTGCAAGTGCTCCTGTTTAAAATGTGTATGTAATTGGTTCTCCATGATTGGCATACTTGTTTTACTGTAAAGTCCCTAGTAAAGTGCACTAGAGGTGCCCAGGGCCTGTAAATCAAATGTTACTAGTGGGCCTGCAGCACTGGTTGTGCCACCCACACAAGTAACCCTGAACCATGTCTCAGACCTGCCACTGCAGCGTCTGTGTGTGTAAATGTGCACTGTAAATTAGACTTGGCAAGTGTACCCACTTGCCAGGCCTAAACCTTCCCTTTTCTTACATGTAAGGCACCCCTAAGGTAGGCCCTAGGTAGCCCCAAGGGCAGGGTGCAGTGTATGGTTAAGGTAGGACATATAGGCCCTCATTCTGACCTTGGCGGTCGGCGGAGAGGCGGCGGTCGGACCGCGAACAGACCAGCGGTCAGAAAAATGGCATTCTGACCACGGCGGTCACCGCCGCGATCGACCGCCACTTCCCCACTCCGACCGCCACGGCGGTCATGACCGCCGGGCTGGAGTTTGCGCACTCTGGCCCGGTGGTCGTCCCAAGACCGCCAACGATATCATGACCCTGCCTACCGCCGCGGTTTCTGGTGGTCGGGAACCGCCATGCGAACCATGGCGGTAAGCACTATCGGGGCCAGGGAATTCCTTCCCTGGCACTGATAGGGGTCTCCCCCACCCCCCACTACCCACCCGAGTCCTCCCCCCACACCCTCCACCCCCCTGCCACCCCCCAGAGGTGGTACGAACCCCCTCCCCACCCCCACCCCGACATGCACATACATGCACCCCGACATGCACACACCCCCAACATGCACATATACACACCCCCTACACACACATACACAACGGGGACACATACCCGCACACATACATGCAGACATGCGCACCTGCCGAACAGCACACATTACCCATAGACACAGCAGCACCCCCCGCCCGCATACACGCACTCACACACCCCCTCTACACACTCACACGCACACCCCCATGCACGCCCACATCACACAACACCCCCCCTCCCCCTCCCCTCACGGACGGTCAACTTACCTTGTGGTCCTCCGGGAGGCGACGGGAGCCATGGGGAGGTGACCGCCAACAGAACACCGCCAACAGAAGACCGCCACACAGATATGTGGGTCGTAATTCTGTGGGCGGTGTTCTGCTGGCGTGGCGGTGGAGGTTGACCAGTCTCCCCTTTTCCGCCGACCGCCAGTGTGGCTGCTGGCGGTTTCCCGGCGGAACGCTCCCAGCGGTCGGAATGCGCACAGCGGCATACCGCCACGGTCGGCGGTCTTCACCGCAGCGGTAACTCGGCGGTCTCGCGAAAAGACCGCCAAGGTCAGAATGAGGGCCATAGTAATGTGTTTTATATGTCCTGACAGTGAAATATTGCTAAATTCGTTTTTCACTGTTGCAAGGCCTGTCCCTCTCATAGGTTAACACGGGGGCTACCTTTAAATCTGATTAAAGTGTAGATTCCCTTTGGGAGTGGATGGACATGTGGAGTTTGGGGTCTCTGAGCTCACAATTTAAAAATACATCTTTTAGTAAAGTTGATTTTAAGACTGTGCGTTTCAAAATGCCACTTTTAGAAAGTGAGCATTTTCTTGCTTATATCATTTCTGTGACTGCCTGTTTGTGGATTCCCTGTCTGGGCCAGTTTGACAGTTGGGCTGGATGCACCTCACACTAGACAGTGACACAAAAGGAGCTGGGGTGTAGTCTGCATTTCCTGATGAGCCATCTGTGCTAGGAGGGAGGGGAGAAGTGGTCATTTACACCTGAAAGCGCTGTGCCTGTCCTCACACAATGCAGCCCTGGTGAGTGTCTGGGGCCTGGCCTGGGCAAGGCAGGATTTCACAAGTAGGTGTGAGTCCCCTTTGAAGAAAGGTGACTTCAAACACTAAAATGGGTATAAGAAGGGCACCCAAATCTACAGACTTTAGAAACACTTCTGGGACCAAGAGGAACCTCTGCCTGGAGAAGAGCTGAACAGCTGAGGAAGAAGGGCTGCCCTGCCTGTGACTGTGCTTTGTGGAGCTTTTCTGCAGTGCTGCTTCTGCCAGCGTAAGAGGGCAAAGACTGGACTTTGTGTGCCTTCCATCTTGTGAAGAAATCTCCAAGGGCTTGATTTAGAGCTTTCCTTCTGTTGTTTGAAGTCTCAGGGACAGCAAAGACTTCTCTCTGCCAGCACCTGGAGTCTCTGGAAAGACTCCTGCTCTGACAAGTGGTGCCCCATCCCGTCCCTGGGCCCTTGAAAGGAAAGCTGGTGGAAATCCAAGGAAATCGACTTTGGACGACTCCGGACCGACACCGCTGCTGAATCCGGGGACGCCGCCTGCACCCGACGCCGTGACCTTCGCTGGAACGTGACGCTCTTCGCAGGCCCGACGCCGCTGCAGCCCGCTGAAGTCCGTGACTCCGTGGAAGTCACTGCACCACGTTGTGACTGACGCTGCTCGAAGTGCGCGGATTCACCACTTCGCACAGACGCCGCGATCCCCGACTTCGCGCAGCGACTTGTTTTCACTCTTCACCAAAGGTACTGTACTTGGGGGTCTACGCGACTCCGTGTCCGGCACCACTGGTGTCGGCTTGTTGGGGACGACTCCATCACGACGCCGTGTTAACACCTCATCGAAGCATATTTTTTTTAAGCGCTATTTTTTAGTTTAATCTTTAACAATTCATAACTTGACTTGTGTATGTTGGATTTTTATTGTTTCGGTCTTGTTTTGTTTAGATAAATATTTCCTATTTTTCTAAACTGGTGTTGTGTCATTTTGTAGTGTTTTCATTAAGTTACTGTGTGTGTTGGTACAAATACTTTAAACCTAGAACTCTGAAGTTAAGCCTACTGCTCTGCCAAGCTACCAAGGGGGTAAGCAGGGGTTAGCTGAGGGTGATTCTCTTTTACCCTGACTAGAGTGAGGGCCCTTGCTTGAACAGGGGGTAACCTGACTATCAACCAAAGACCCCATTTCTAACAACACAACATAAAACATATACAGAAAATATTCACTTCAGACTGAGCGGTTTACACATTGCTCAGAAGTATATCCATATTGAACACAACAGCCAATGCAGGTGACAGGGGAATCAACAATCGTGACTCCACCATGTCCACCTGAGGTGAAACCCAGCACACCATCAACCAATCACACACAGCCTGATCACAGAAGAAGTCAAGGCACAGGCAAAACAATGCTTTCAATGCTTTTGAGTAACAATTATATTGGAAGGTGAGAGAGGATCCATTCGAAGATCACTATTTTGGTATGTCCAAGGAAGCAGTACTGGAAAGATACCAGTTGCCTCCAGATGTGATCCTATGCTTGGTTGCAGACTGGCATCCCTTAGATGCCAAACCAACGGGAGCCATGCACATATCAAAGCCCTGGTTACATCACTGCCAGACCACATAATCTTTCCAGGCGACCACAGGGGGCACATTGGACATCTCACAGGCAGGCTACTTCTGGTTCTTGCACCAGGTGCTCGGATACATTACTGGTTTAATGCACTAGTACGTATCATTCCACAGTCACTGCTGGAAAGGAAGTGGGTGACAAGGTAATTTGATGCATTGCACAATTCATTTTGGTGTTAGGTGCCATTGATTGAACCAATTTGGTACTTTAGTTCAGAACACAGTATGTCTGTAACTGACAGCATGAGCAGTGCATAAACATGCAAGCAGCCTTCATTGATGTTTACGTTGTCTTACTTGGGTGCACATACAACAGATACATTTTACCCTTGTTGCCTACTGCTCATTGGTTTGTTGGTGGGTATCCTGGTTGGCCACTGCACACTGGTTGGTTGGTGGGGATTTTGGTGACTTGTGGCCACTCTGCAAGTTTACCTAACTCAAAGTGGGATTGCATATGTTTCTAGAAAACGGCACCATATATGTATTCACTCATAGCTTCACCTTATCGCAATACACTCATATTATACCATCAATAAAATGCATGTATGAAATGTGAGGAGCACTCTCATGCTGTCAACTGTAAAACAAATGTCACATCTTTGTCAGAATTAATGCTGATTGCACCTTCTCTTTCAGTCCCCACACTCCCTTCTGACACCCAACCACATGCCCCAGTAGAAGTACAACATTGAACACAGACACATGTGAGCCATCATTGAGTGCAGCTTTGGCATTCTCAGACTGTGTTTCAGATTCCTTGATCGTCCAGATATTGCTTCAGTACTGCCCAGCAGTAATGTGCAAGATCATTTTAGCCTGCAGTGTGTTTCACAACAATGTGATGCAACTCACACATAGACCTTAAGCCTGCCATACTGGCCCAGCCTTGTTCCTTATTGGCCACACCCAGAGGTCATGTTCTGCAGGTGTGTGACCAACAGGTTGGATCACATTTCACCTGAGCATCTTGTTTACCTGCTGCATCCCAGTAGTTTGACAGTGTTGATTTAATGATCAAAGGGGACGTATGACACAATCACACATGCCATCTTGAGGCACCACAACCAAACTTGATCTTGCATTCATTGCCATACACAAAACTCACTTATTAGTGCAGATAAGTTAGTGCAGACACCTACATATGTCAGTCACCAAGAATACAATATCTCCTAAACAAGGGTATCCCACATGCAGTGTGTGGAGAAATATACCTAACACATGTAGGAGTACAACAACTGATCTAAGTCAGGGCATTTCACATATATTTATTTCTCAGTGAGAAATTTCACTGGACATATTGAATGGTACCACTAGGGTGTGACACATGAATAGGTATGTTGTTCACTTTGCCCTTTCTCTCTCACATTAGTTTATCTGCCCCTGCTATGTAGAACTACATAGTGGAAGCACATTTCTCCATCTTTGCTGTGTAGACAAAAAACTACACAGTGAAGGAGCGAGTATCTACCAACTGCAGCAGGAAGCAATTCAGAGGAAGTGCAGAAATGGCCCTTCCCGATCAATCCTTCCACCTGAACACCATCTACCACCGTCTAATTGATGAAATGTTTTTTTTAGCAAAAATAGCAGAGGAGCATAGAGAAAATGCCTCCAGATTTACAACTGTGGAGCTGAACACAGGAGAAGGTATTTGAATAGTATCTTCAGCTCTTTGGAGGCCCGGACACCCAGGTGACAACAAGACACACCTTGTAATTGGACTATGATTATTATAAATTTCTCTACGGCAAGAGTTGCCATGCAAAGCCAGGGAGTGTTGAAAGTGCTCGGAGGATTTTCAGTGCTTGGTGAGAATTAGGACCCCAGGACATTCTGGAGCAGTCTCCCTGGGAGTGTCCTGGTCAAGGTCCAGCCAAGGCCTGGCCAGACATCCATGATCATTTGGAGATGTATCAGTAGGAGCCTGGAAGTGAATAATCACTTTGTAACTTCTCCAGTGTTTTTGTATCACTGTAAAGCATGCAATCACAATGTAATATATCTGATGTTATGCCAATTATGCACTTTGCTATCATATTTCATATATGCTGTTAGCCCCCATAGCTGTGTACACACGTTAAAGGTTAAAGTACATCAATGTCATACAGGACCAATATGATCTTGTTGATGTCATGTATGTTATCTCAGCACAGAAAATGATGTAATTTGTTTTTGAAAAGTGTGTCCTTGTGTGAACATGCCATGTATATAAACGTGTAATATATTCACACATGTCCATATATATACTTTTCAATAGTATGTATGATGTCAACACATACACATGAGCTAATCCTTTGTGTTATTTTTTTTCTCACAGTCAGGTATATGTCACAGACTTTTTGCTTTTTTGGTCGCATGACTTGGATATAATTTCACATGTGCAATTATAGACGTATACATGACAGACATGATTTAATGAAGTTGAAGTTACAGCTTATCACATTAAAAATAAATGTACAAAACATATGGCAATTACTAATCAAATCATGCATGCATTACCTTGTGAAGTAGATTATGCAACAATAGCTAAGCCCTTTGGCCTAGGTAACCCACCATTGAATGAAGCCAAACACCTATCTGTTCTAAAGAGAGAAGTGTAATCATTGCAGTCCTAAAAGTCTAGCACAAATTCAGCCTAAGAAAATAAAAATATTTATCTGTGAAAGGTATGAACCAGTAAACACATGCACTTATGATTTTCCCACATTCCCTCTTCCTTATTCAGTGTGCAGCCAGGAGGGAGATAGTCAGCAGAAGTATTTAGGCAGATGTGTAGAAGGATCACCCCTTCAGGTTAGGCACCAAGGGATACCACCAAATAAGAGTGGATTAAACTACCAGTAGCAAGGGGGAGAATGTGCCCACCTGGAGTCAGAGAATCTCTCAAACAAAGCATCTCCACATGGGCACATCTGTCACACTGGATGTGGTCAACCTGAATACCACCAGCCAGGACAACATTGCTGATAGAAGCTCCCCAGTCAGTATAGCACCATGGTGCCCCAAGAGTCAGATCCCATGACATAGAGATCAGAGGCTACCTTTAACGACAAGGTGGAAGTCCTTTTATCAGTGGGGTCTAGAGCGTGCTTCCTCCTATTCTAGCATCCAATGCCGGCCCAAAGGAACAGCAGTGGAAAAGGATAAGCTTTGTGGTAGGCTCTCCTGAACCCTCATGTGTATCACTCTCAGATTGTCTCCGTGTATGTGTTCTATAGGAGTCAAGGAGAATATCATCCATTTGGAGGTAGCTTAACAGAACAGCAGGTAGGATCTTTTTTTGAGAGTTTTACCATGTGCCAATACACTACCTCCCTACCAGCAGTCACTGGGAGCTAAGTTCATCCAAGACCATCTCTTTATCACATCCAGTGTGTCCACTCCTCAGGTGGTGTCAGGTCCTGCCCCTGCATCCACCATGCCTACACCCAAAGATGTGGTCCAGGTGGACATAACATTGGACAAGGAGGATTTGAAGGAGTTTATGTGCTAACTCAGTACAGTCAGGAGAGGCCATGGCTGAGTTGGGGAACTGCTTTTACTCTGACTTGTAAAGTTTTGACTTTTGAGATGAATTGACTTTGGACTTTTTAGATATTAAACATACCTTTCCCTGACTACCATAAATTTACATTTGTTTGCCTGCTATTTTCCCATTGTTTAGTGTCCCAAGGCATTTCCCAACTTTTAGACAGCTTTCACCTCACCTCTTTAAACTACAGCCCAGTTACCATACTCCTATAATTCACGTTTTAATACATATCTTATTATGCAACTACTATCTGACTTTGTTTTATTTAAATGTTTTAATTGTGTGCACTTAGTGTGAGCATATCTGTTGTGTGTCATTGAGTAAAATGTGTATGTGTGTGTGATGACCTAAGTGAACTAAGAACCTGACCAAGACTAATCCATGCACTACAATGCAGTTATAATATGTTTCCATCTTTAGACACAATTACAAATAAAAAAAGACAAAGCAAACAGGTAGGTGTGCAAGGTAATTATTTTTTAATAAATGCATGAAATGTATCAATACAAATTTGCAGTGATGGGATAGGTTGGTACACATGATTTGGTGACATGTGAAGATGGGGGGTGTATTGTGAGTGCAATATTTATAAGGCACATGAGGGTTGTCCAAATTGTTGGCTATGCAAAATTGGTGGGGGTGGTGGGGTCTGTACATTATTTGTCAGATACGCTTGACGGTACTAACAACACTATGTATAAGCTTCAAGACCTTGGCATTGTACTTTGCATCCCCCTCCCCTGAAGCCCAGAGTTGTTCCTGGCGCAACATAATGAAGTCCTGGATTCTTTTGTGTAGGTTCTCCAAGATCTGGGTCTGTTTTCCCATTAACTTTGGGAGGTCTTGCTGGGGGTTGGTAATGTTCCACAGGTGGGAGGAAATATTGAGCATGCTCCTCTTATTTCAAGGATTTCACACTGCACTAAAAGCTGTTGTTCAAAAAACTGCCAGAGGGCATCCAGCTTGCATCCATGTCAACTCCTTGCATGCATTTAACATGGTCATCTTGTTGTTCTCCATATTGATGGTTGTCATCTGGGACATTGGAGTGGATTGTGGAAAAACAATCTGCTCATCTGATGGTTTCTCTCCATTAGAAGATGGAGAGAAGACTGGAGTTGCCCCTGAGTGGCACAGGGGAAGCAGCTGAAGATCCTTTTGTCAAATAGAAGTGAGTCCTACATTGTGGGACTATCATCAGTGGCCAATTGTTTGCCTATGGAATTACAATTCAGGAGATTGTCTGATGAGGGAGAATGCTGGCCAGGGATGCGGTGGTCTGTTAGATGCCGTCCTGCATTGAGTCAACAGTTTTCTTTTTCTCTGCACCGTTAGTAGCTGTTGAGAAAGTGGCTTGAAGGAGCAGAGGTTTTTCTTGGTACACTCATTCCCTTGTGGATGGAACGTTATCATCATCAAGTGCATTGTCCCCACATGCTGCAATGGAGTTTGAACTTTAACATTTGCACAGTGAAGAGACATGGGGCCATATTTATACTTTTTGACGCAAAACTGCGCTAACGCAGTTTTGCGCCAAAAAAATTAGCGCCGGCTAACGGCATTCTGAAGCGCCATGCGGGCACCGTATTTATTCAATGACGTTAGCCGGCGTTAGCCGGCGGCGCTGTCTGGTGTGCGTTAAAAAAAACGACGTACACCAGGCAGCGCCGGCGTAGGGGGAAAATGGCGTATGGGCGTCCACAAATGGTGCAAGTCAGGCTGAGGCAAAAAAATCGCCACAACCCGATTTGCGCCATTTTTTTACAACGCCCATCCCTCATTGAAATGACTCCTGTCTTAGCAAAGACAGGAGTCATGCCCCCTTGCCCAATGGCCATGCCCAGGGGACTTCTGTCCCCTGGGCATGGTCATTGGGCATAGTGGCATGTAGGGGGGGACAAATCAGGCCCCCGTATGCCACACATTTTTTTTACAAAAAATACTTACCTGGACTTACCTTAATGTCCCTGGGGTGGGTCCCTCCATCCTTGGGTGTCCTCCTGGGGTGGGCAAGGGTGGCAGGGGGTGTCCCTGGGGGCAGGGGAGGGCACCTCTGGGCTCATTCTGAGCCCACAGGTCCCTTAACGCCTGCCCTGACTCAGGCGCTAAAATCCGGTGCTAATGCAGGTTTTTTAGACCCACCCACTCTCGGGCGTCATTTTTGCCCGGGAGTATAAATACGACGCATATGCATCGGAGTCATTTTTTAAGACGGGAACGCCTACCTTGCATATCATTAACGCAAGGAAGGTGTTCACGCAAAAAAATGACGCTAACTCCATGAACTTTGGTGCTAGACGCGTCTAACGCCAAAGTATAAATATGGAGTTAGTTTTGCGTCGAATTTGCGTCGAAAAAAACGACGCAAATTCGGCGCAAACGGAGTATAAATAAGCCCCATGCTGTCTTCAAGCAGTCATGTCTTTAGGACAGCAACTCAAGAGGTGTAGATGATTCTTTGACATCAACGGATGGGATATAAATTGCAATATATATAGTGACTGTTGCTTGGTATGGGCCCACGGGTATGGGATAGAACTGTCTTCTACCGGGCCATCGGGCCATGGATGCTTGCTCTCTGGATGCACCCCTGGTCACCAATACTGACTGAAGATGGCTGTGGACATGCACTCCTTAATGCAGTGGTGCAGAAAAGAATAATTAGAAACTATAGAGTTATGAAACTGTTTACCAAACCCTCAAATCCTTAGCACTTCTATCGCACCTCTCCTCCTGGGTGAACAGATTAACTGCCTTTGAATGATAATGAATAATGCTCGGTGTCTGAAGAAGAGGCTATATCCAGAAGAGAATCTATCAGTGGTTTTTCTATTATACTAGCACTATAGTGGAGAAAATTTCCCTCAAAGATTGTTCTCTGTATTTAGCTGTTTATCCAGAAATTTGAGAAGTTTCTACTCCCTCAGCTGTAACGCATCCACTTAATATCATTCAGGCCTGAGTCAGAAAAGTGTGCAATGTCTAATCCTATAGGAAGCAGCTGTAATATAAATTAATCCCAGAAGTTTAATTTCAATAGGATGATTCTCCTCTAGGGGAATCACTGCCTCATGCTCACTCAGGTTTGTTTACTAGAATTCAGAAAATTATTCATTAAATGGGTTAAGTAAACAATAAGGAATTGCTATTTTGAAGGGGTGTCGTTTCTAAACACTGATTTCTTAAGGTATATGTCTTGCAATAGAAATTGCTAAATTATTACCACCAATTGGTGGTAAACCATTCACAAACCCCTTTCCCTTTACGATTTTAACAAAAACGCTTTTAGGAGTAGGCAGCAGTCCATTAAACAGGCCTTCTCTGTGGGGTCACCGGCACATCACCAGCACAGGGAAGGACCTGTGGTCGATGGATACACAGGAAGGGTCGGTCCCTGCACTCCGTTGAGCAGCTGTGTGTGGCATGGGACACTCCTTTGCCAATCGGCTGCTGGTGCATCCATCTTGGGGATCGGAGCAGTCACTGGCAGTCATTTTGGGTCCAGCATGGCATTGTAAGTGCTGAAGCGAGGCTGCGCTGGTGTGAAAGAAGACAGCTGAGCGGGGCGGGGGGGTGGTCCCGATTGGTGGTCCATGGGTGGCTAGTACCCGCACCGTGGAGGACTAGGGGTAATCTCCCCATACCTGCTCAGTACCTCATCCTGATTTTGATGGCCAGTTCCACTATCATCAGCTTTGATGATTTGAGCATGCCTCTCACTATATTTATTTTCTTCACGCCAACTCTCCCAAGATTGAGGAGCTTCCTTCGTTGACTGCATCAGGTTGCATTTTTTCTATCGTGGTGGAGGCCGTATGTGGAGCTGTAGGCTCATCGAGGGCAGATAGAGCTTTCATGGACTCTTACTGCAGCTTGCTGAACCTGTTGTCTGCAGCTGTTGTGCATGTTCATGAAGCTCACAGTGGTGGACCTCTGTGTGCTGTACCTTTTTTTTCTCCTTGAGGGGTTTTAATAGACCCTTTGCTTTGGCAGTTTGGCTTTAGCAAGGTTTGACCTATACATTTATACCTATGCCAATTCACCTACTCTGTCAAGCGATATTTCTTGACTGTTGAGGAAACTCCCCTGTGTCTGAGGGACCTTGTGACATCATGGTGGCGAAGGATGAGGGAGTGGCCTCTAACAGAAGAAGATCTTCAATCTCCTCTTGGTGATCTCCATAACAAGCTTGCCAACATGATAACCAAGCAAATGCAGGCTCTGAAGTCTGATCTGGTGTTTGGGCTAGCTAATATCTCCAAGGAAATTCATTACCGATCACAGGACATTCTTGTCAAACTGGGCTCTTCTCCATTGAAAGGTCGCATCCTGAGTGCAGCATGGAAGATGGAGGTTCCAATGTTAGACAGCCTGATTGAACACTATCAAGATCTCTATCAAGCCACATTGAACAAATGACGCAACATGGATGCTGTCACGACAGAGCTATGTAAGCACCAAATACGCTATCACTGGATATTCCTTTTTGCTTTGTGGTTCCGGATGTACTCAAAGACATATACTATACACACACCAGAGGAGGTCTAAAATATTCTAAGCCCGCCACAAAAGAGTTAATGTTCTCCATCTGGTAATGATGTGGAACAGCGGCACAGTCTTGAGGAGAAGCCCAAAGGGACACATAAATTAGTTCACAAATGAGACGATGATGAAAATCAGGTGATGTGGGACTACAAGTTTTGGACTGTTTGATGTGAACTTCGTTTGGTGTAGCGTTCACCTTAGGACCCACGATATTTGGGGACATTGGGATCCTTTGGAGCAACAAAGTTCCTTCAACTTTCTGACTCTTTTGACATTGGGTATTCATGCAAACATCCTCCCCAGCCTGCAGTGTTTGTCATTATTGTGTTTAGCCCAATGATGTTATTTCTGGTGTTACAGACCTCTTTTTGTGAGTTTTGAATGATCGTTATGGCTGGTGCGCTGAGAGGTGGGGCGGGGGCCCTGGTGTGCTGTTGGGACAGCAGTTTACCTGATTGATTGATCTGTAACTCTCCAATTTCTTCTATGTTTGTTTTAGGGTTCTTTCTGAGAGGGAAACACACCTCAGGGGCATCTCTGTCATGCCCGTCTTTATAACTAGTTCTACCCATATGGAACACATATTGTCACCCCATTTGCATGCTTTTACTTGCTTGTCCTAACCATCATATGGTAATTATCCCCAGTCTTATTCTTCGCCTATATACAGCACGCTAGATGGTACTTACAATTCCTTGGATTGTTAATGGCCTCAATGACCCGAAAGGCAACATAGGGTGTGGAGAGAAATTTAGGATGCTGTCATGGATGTATGCTGTCTACAAGAAATGCACCCCAAAAGCATCCCATACTCATTTTAATGGGGCATAGGCTTTACCCTACCCAATTTTTTGCCTCCGGACGATCAAATAAATGTCTTGTGATGATAGCAGCCCATACAGGCTTTCCCTTTGAAAGTGTTCAAGTATACAGAGACAATTCTGAAGGTCACTGCATTTATTTGGATGTCTGGTACCTGGGGAAATCATGTAATTTTTATGTTCCTAATCAGGATCAAGACGCATATTTAGTTTAGCTTTTTCACCTGTTGACTGGGTGGGCGCTCACTTAATTGTTTGGGGTGGGTGATTTTAATATAGTGCAAAACTCTTAGATAGACCGTCACCCAGGGGATAGGTTTCTAGAAGGAGCGATATCCACAACTCTTTTGCAATCCTTTCAGGATTTCAGTCTTGTGGACACAGCCACGTTGACATGTGAATTTACCTTTTTCTCCCAGGTACACAGATCGTTTATTCGGATAGACTTAATGTGAGGAATACCTGATGCTGTGGTCTCCACCCGACTCATTGACATAAGAGGTTGGTGGTTTCTGTGCATTACTCCAGTAGGAGGGGGGCACAGCTAGGTGGGTGACCTCCAGGCTATTGTGGCACTTTGATAAATCTTTGCCCAGGGACAGATTAGCCCGACAAGCCTTAAGGGAAACAATTCTGTGCTATTTCGAAGACAACTGTGGAAACTATATTTCCCCCCAACGTGGGATGCCTTTAAAGCGGTTCTACAGGTACAATGTATAGCTGAGCATGCCAGGCAGTATAAAATGCATCATGATCATAAAGCCCATCTTGGAGCTGCATATTTGGCTGCTGCTACTCGACACTGAGGAAAGGGTCACCTACTCCAAATCCGGGAACCAATTTCTGCTACAGAGCAATTAGATTTACTGTCAGTGGAGAAATATGAAAAAGCAATACTATGCCTCCTCCAAAAATTCTATGAACAGACGATCTGGACAGGTGCCTTGCCTGCTGGGCGTCTTAGAAGCCAAGCTGCAGCGAGGTGCATCCATCTACTTTGGGGTCCGGATGCTATGATACTTGATAATCTACCAGACTAGCTAAAAACCTTTTTTGGGAGAATTGTATCATGAAGACCATTGATCTTGAAGTGGTGCAGGCTTTTATTCAGGAGGCATGTTTGCCCCACCTCAATTGTAGCAACAAAGACAAATTGGAGGAGCTCATAATGGAAGATGAGGTTTCAACAGAAACTCTTCATTTTGACAGGGTGCCTGGCCCGGATGGCCCTAATAACCACTTTTATAAGTCCTTTAAGGTTGCTATGATCCCACACTTTACAGTGCTTTCTAACTACTTTCTCTCCTCTCAACCGGTGACTTCCTCTTTGGCAGAAGTGCACCTGACTCTAATATCTTAACTAGGTCAACTGCTTAATGAATACAGGTCCTATCGCCCAATCGTGCTGCTAAATTTGGATGCAAAAATGTTTACAAAGATCCTGGCAAATCGGTTACTGCCCCATATGCTGTATTTAGTTAACCCTGACCCCTAGTCGGTGTTTGTTCCATATCATCAAACAACAGACAATATCTTGCGGGTGTTCCAGTCCATCTCTATGGCAATACTCTCTCTCTCTCTCAATGCTGAAAAAGCAGTTGACAGAGGTAATTGGATTTTTCTCTTCAAGGCGGTGGATACCATAGGGCTAGGACCCTATGGTATCCTGTTAATCTGGGTAATGGATAATTATCGCTTCCCTTGTGCTTGAATCTTAGTGATTGGGGAGAAATCGCAGGGATCCCCCTGCATTGGGGATTAGACAGGGCTGTCCAAGCAGGAAAACACTGAGGATATGCTTTTTGGTGAGGAACGGCATGCCATACATCTTTTGCTGCTAACATCCTCCTAGCAGTGACAAATCTCCTGTGGTCGATCCTAAGGATACTGGAGGTGATGCTTTTTTGTAGTGTCTGGTTGCAAGAGTGGGTTCCAAGTGAACCTTGTGAAACCTGAAATGTTGGTTGTGGGATTGACCTCTGAGGTGCGCTCTGAAATGACTACCTTGCTTCACTTGTGCTGGGCTGAGGGTAGAGACCTTCAATATTTGGAGGTGCTCATTACCCCTTGTTTGAGTCATCGTTATGCCACCAATTACCAGTACCTTTTTAGCACCATTGAAGCAGCCATAACACACTGGAAATTCCTGTATCTATCTTGGTTGGGGAGATTGGCCATTATCAAGCAGAATATTCTCCCTCTCCTGCTATCTCTCTTTCAGGCGCTCTGAGTTAACTACCAGAGAGTGACTTAAAAAGCTTGCAGAAGTCCATAGACTTTTTATACGGGTTGGAAGGAGAGTGTCATGGACAGTGGTGAGAGCATCTAAGCACCAGGGGCATTGATGCTCTTGAATATTTCAAAGTATTATCAAGCAGCCTAGATTCAGGTGTGCTTTCAATGGTCGCTTTATGAAACGGAACAACTTTAGGTGCTTTTGGAGCGGGCAGTGATGGGTTATGCCTCATGAGCATCTTCACTACTTAATCTTTACTACTTTCCGTGCTTTCTTCTCACCTGTATATGGTAATAAATACTTTACCCTGGGTTTGCAAGGGTTTGCACAGAGGAGGGGGTCCGGTCGTGAACTGAAGGGGTGTGCAGAATGCTGGGTGATCTATTCTATGGTGGTGAAGTTATGGACTTCTTGCAGTGCAAGAATGACTTCTCATTAGCTGAGATGGAGAGGATGAAATATTGTCATCTATGCCATTGGGTCTTTTTTTTTCTAATAAAATAGCAGCTAATTGCCCTTTGGCCCCAGGGGAGCAAGCATTTACAACCTATGCTGGCTCTAAAGGCTTTACATCTAAGATGTATTCCCAACTAACGGAACGGAAGGGGGATACGGACTGGTCCTATATGAAACTCTGGTTCCAATATTTAGCACATCCATTACATTTGAAGCAGTGGCAGGCCCTTTGGGCAGATTATCCATCCTTGTGTATTAGTGTTCCTCAGCCAGAATCCCTGTATAAAGTAGTGATGCTATTGTATACCACGCCACATCAACTACAGCATATGTATGAGCAGTCGGAGAGGCGGTGTTGGAGAGGATGTGGTCAGCGTGGGGATGTGATTCATGTGTGGTCATCCTGCTCCAAGTTGACCCTTTTTTGGAAAGAGGTCATTAGTCGTTTTAAGGCAGTTATGGGTTATTATCTGTGCCTGGGCCTGGGAAATGTGATGTATTCCTAAGGGATATGACGCCATGACAAAGGGTGAGTGGCAACTAATATTTAATATAGTTCTTGCGGCAGAACAGCTTTTTTGCGTTTAAATGAATAGCACCCATTAGCCCCACAGTCTATGAAGGGGCCGGAAAGTAATGACATTATTGGCAATGAAGAAGTTAACGTAGGGGCTCTATCATATGGCATACAAATTTGATGATAAGTGTCAATTCCTGGTTGATTATCTTGGAACAGCTGCCTAAAATTGTTGTGTTCCCTCAGGTTTAGGTTTTTTTTTATAGACATTATTTTATTGAGTTTCAATGTTAACAGGTACAATACAGATAAACAATAAAATAAAAAAAACAATACAACCATCTTCCATCATGTGACATACAGTTTTATGGTTTAACAGGATGCTACTGGGGGGACATCAAGGTATGATGAGAATCCTTTTTTGGACCATGTGATCATGTAAGACAGTGATGCACGATTTATCTGTGGGTACTGCGTGGAAGGAACAGCTAGAGCTATTGTGGAATTATTGGGTGGTACTTGACTGAGAGAGAGGGGAGGGTGGTGAGGTTTTATTTTTCCATTATAAAATATGAAATGTCTGGTTCCAAAGGTCCTTTCATTGGCTTGTTTGGTCGCTATGCGATGTTCTATGCACTGGATTTGGTGGTGTTTGATTTGTCTTGAGATATTTCCAAGAAACACAATTGAATAAAAAAGGATTGTACTATGTAATAACCACAATAGAAATAATGCAACATACAAATATTGTAGAAGAAAATATTGAAAATTTACTGATCCTATGAAAAATGCCAATATATAAAACTAACAATACCGCTAACAGAAATATCACCAGCAAACAATATTGAGAATAAAAATATTGTCACCCATAATGTTGTTAATCCTATATTTAACATTACAGACCATAAACATATTGACAAATCACAATATGGATATTAAAAAATAATATACATATAAATAGAACTTTAAAATATCAAAACATACTTTTACTGCAGTATACAACAAATACAAACTAGCTATCAACCACCACAATACGTAAATCAAGTACACTGATCAGAATACTACAAACCAAAATCAACAACCAAATTGCACACAAACACAATAACCAAAGTATAAAATAGCAAACATTTTACTAACTTTGCGCCTACACCAGAATGAGAAGAAAAAAGTCAGCCATGCTGCAAACTATTTACAGACATCTACTATAAAAAGTATGTAAATATCACTTATTTCTCCTGTCTACCTAACTCCCAACTCCTTTAAACTAGTAATCTCAAACCAACAAAATAACTGAAACGTGATTTTGTGCTATTTTTTAAACACCACAGACCTGCAAAGAAGAGCAAACCAAAGCACACAATATACAAAACAGAAGAAAAGCAGCCAATACCAAAGCAACCAACCAGAAAAAATGAAGACTCCTTCAACAAATAAGTATTTACATTTTTTTAACAGTTTAACTATTAAAGCAAGTAATACAACACACAATACACAATAGGTAACTTTATTTATACATCTTAATTTAACAAAAACTATGGGCCTCATTACAAGGCTGGTGGTCTTTAGACCGCCAGGTGGTCAGGACTACTTCTGCTGTGGTGGTCCGACCGCCACATTAAGACCAGTGATCCTGACGGATTGACAGTGGGTGGAGAGAGCAATCAGCTAGGGCTGCTGATTACGACCTTGTTCTCCGCCAGCCTTTTCATGGAGGTAGCACCGCCATGAAAAGGCTAGCGGAGAACAGGTGAGGGGATCACTGGGGGGGGGCCCTGCAGTGCCCATGCACTTGGCATGGGCAGTGCAGGGGTCCCCCTGTCCAGCACCCTCACAGTGTTCACTTTCTGCTGTGCAGAAAGTGAACATTGCGAGGGTGCTGGTGCACTCTGCAGGCGATAGCATTGCCACAGCCTCAATTTCGATCTGGAAACAATGCTGACACCAGTTTCTCACTATGCAGATGGGAGAAAACCTCTGTTTCTGTCTGCCTGCCTAGTTGGAAACTCATAATGGGTCCGGCGGGGAGGTCGCCAGTGTGACTGCAACCTCCCCATCAGAAGTTCAGCAGACGTGTTGTCCCATCCGCTGAACTCCAGATGAGGCCCTACACGTTTAAAGAAGCCAGATACACTGTTTACCAGAAAGGAAAACCCTTGCAAACATACCAAGGCTACACCCAAGCAAAGAAAGTAGCACCAAAGAAAGTAGCCACTGGAAATTCACCAAATACTACTCAAACCGTTGCCATGGAAAGGCAATTATACATGAGGAATTAGAAAGTACCACTGAGCTTAGCCATATGACAAATGTGGCTGAAATAGAGGTTAGAAATATTGTGCAAGGCCTCAAAGATGTTTTAACAAGCTCTAGAGCTCCAAGTGTAACAGTAGTAAAAGACCGTGCACACAGTGCTGACAAAATAACAAACCGAATCCCTAAAAGCTTTGAATAAATAAGACATTCCGGACAAAGGAAAATGTCATACTATATGACAATCAAACTAATGAGAAAATAATTGTAATATTTGTTACATAACAAAACCTACAAATGCTAAAAACAGTGCTTTATGTGGCTAAGGGATGGCAACTTTCTGCCACTTGTATAATATCCATGTAAAACTACATAACATTAGTATACTCTTAATATTTACTTTACTATCCAATAAAGTCAACCACCTACTTACAAATGTTTAATATAATTTACGAAAAATTTACCAACTATGCACTCACTAAATCAATCATAGATTTCAAATTTACTATGATACATGCAATATCCAAAAAATATCCAAACGTGCAAGTACTGCAATGCTATTTCCTCTATAACAGGGCCATATGACACCTTAAGTGTTGAATAATCTACAAATAGCTCATTTCAATTCTCAATAAAAAAAAATTATATGAACTAGCATTTGTGCCACCCAAAGGAGTAACACAATACTATGACTTGCTCATAGATTTACATTTTATCAAGAAAACAGAAAACCTAATCTCACTCCTAAATTGCTTTCAGGACACCTGGGTTGGCTGCCTACACCACTCTGGAAACAGACACCAAGGGCCTCATTATGAGTTTGCTGGTCCCACCATGGTACTGCCAAACCCATGGGGAGGTCGCCCCTGCCATGGTGGTGATGTCTCTCCTGCGTATATTGCAATGTCCATGCCGGGATGAGTACAACCCTGACTGCCGTCACCACGCTGGTAACAATTTTCCTGGCAGGGACGGACGTCTTTAGATGGGTCCACCCGCCAAAGTCATAATTCGGCAGTCGAACCACCAGGAGTGCGGAGGTTTGACCGCTATTGCATAATGAGGCTTTAAGTCAGGTTCCACATCAACTGGTAGAATGTGTATGAAAGTGCCCTAAACTAAGATTCCTAAATAAACAATGGAGTAGATGGGTAGCACAATTCATTTAAAGCCAAGTTTGCAGACACCATCCAACAATAAACCAATTAATCGATATTCTTAAAAAAATAACACAGATACAAAAACCTTAAGAATACAACAATCCTTTTCAGAAATGCTAAAACCAAGAGCAGCGAAACAAATCTTACACATGCATAAAATTATTTGTACAAATATAAACCTATACAAAGAAATACCTCCCTTAAAATATTTTGGTCCTAATTTAGAGTTTGGGGGACAGCGTAATCTGTCAAAAACGTGACAGATACTCCGTCCCTGTAATATGGCGGACAGGCAATCCATCATTTCTGTGATGGATTAACCCATCTGCCAAACTCTAAATCAGATCATTAAACTTTGTAGCATACACACTTCTATGAACAACAGCACTACACCAACAAAACACAATTTGTTTTGTTTTTTAGTTGACTGATTAAAACAAATTAAACTCAATTAAAAAACAAACTACAATAATTGACGTACACATTATACATATAACTAAAAGAAAAACATAATAATCCAAACACACTGAAATATAATAATAAACTGAATGAAATATACACATAAAAACTCTCGCCCATAAATTATAGAAACTGCAAATAATATGTACAATTCAGTAGCAGCAGGGCATCTTAAGAATGTCATCACTTCAATATGAATGCATAAATGGTAACACAAAAAATAGCAACAATAAATATAACATGAAATTGTAAAAATAATTACATTAATGCAGTTGTAAACATTTGGAGAAACACAAAAATATAATTATTGAAAAAACAAGCCAAAAAGGCTTTTAAAATTAAATAAAAATAGAAAATATTAAACAACCACACCAAAAAGTAAATGAACAGAAACATCTTCTCTCACGTCAAATAAAAACAGAAAAACACAATCCACCCAACATAGCTACAAATAACATTAATTATAAAAATAACCAAGCTAATGCATAATTAACATTTCTTACACATTGCACATATAATAAATACATTTTAAAATACAAATGGGGACAAGGATATTGAAAACCATAGAAATCTAGTAAACAACGTAACAAAACTACACCAACACTAAGGGCCTCATTACAAGTCTGGTTGTCAACAGACTGCTAGACTAATGGTGGCGGTCATCACTGCTGCTGGTTTGGTGGTCTGACCACCAAAGTAAGAGTTTGGCGGCCAGACTGCCAAATGACCGCCGTCTCCACCGGGAATAATGTTCCAGACGGGCTGACGGTGGTGCATGCTGCAATCAGCTAAGGCAGCGCTGAACTCAACGCCATCCGGGTGATTACAACCTGGTTCTCTGCCAGCCTTACACATTCCTACTTGATTTGTAGGAACCGTATAAGAGCAGCACTTTCAGAAAGAGGAGAAAACAAGAAGAAATAAAAATATTTACCTTTGTTATGCGTCCCCGGAAAAGACGTAGCATTTTGACATGTTCACAAGTTTACCACTCATTGGAACTCTGGGAATGTACGAAAATCTATTGGCAGAGGCGTGGGAATATCCTCACTCCACCCATGGAATGCCTCTCTGGGACAGAGTAACGCAAGGCATGACTTGTGCTGCCTTGCACTACTAGAGATTTACTAACCACTGCAGGGCCAAGCAAGGTGGACTTGCTTGGCATGGTAAATCTCATCTAGGTTTTGGGTCAGCCCATGTGTTACTTTGTGTGGCACGAGGGTGACACAATAATTTAGGAGTATTGAAATTTACTATTGCACTTCAATGAAAGGTACATTGGTGAAAGTATTGTAAATGAAAGGGATCGGATTTACTATTAACAATCCGATCAAAGCTACATTGGGTTAAGTGTTGGACATTGTGGGGTTAAAATGTACTATTCACACTGGAATGTAAGGTACATTAGGGAAAGTGTTGGACATTAAGAGAGTAGGATGTACAGTTTTGACTCCAAAGTAAGCTACATTCAGGAGAGTGTTGGGCACTGAGTGGTTTCAATTTATTATTCCCACTCCAATCTAAGCTACATTGGTAAAAGGCACGGACATTAAGGGATTACGATTTACTATATACATCAAGGGTTTACAATTTTGTATTCCCGCTGCTATCTAATTTATATTGGGGAACATGTTGGATAATAAGTGGTTAAGATTTACTATTTGAACCAAAGATAAAAAATGTACATATATGAAAAAACAGCAATAGTCAAACATAAATGCATGAAGCAATTATAATAAACAATGACAGAAAATCAAAAATATTACAACACTAATATTTATAAAATTAATGTACATGTTAGGAAATATTAAATATCTTTTAAATAATCACAATTTTAAATAATAAGTATTTCATTACAATTATTAACTTTTTATATAACCTCCATAAGAAATTACTCACTTCTTTAGAATTTAAATGTAATTTAAACGTGAAATTTAGTTTATTTATATTCTACATTTAAATTTATTGACAGGAGATATATATATCTATATATATTAGTGGTTGAATGAATGTCATTACAAAAAATCTAATTAAATTTGAAAAAACTAATTTAAATGCTATATATTTTTACTTTGGTATAAAAAATAAAGAATACACCTTCATTTTTTTTCACAAACGTTGTGGTTTCTAAAATATTACCACATCACGAACTTAATTAAAATCTATAACTTGAAAATGATTTTAAAAGTTTCACAGAAAATAATTAAGTAAACAATCAAACATATGTATACAAAATGGATTCATTTTATTTCTTTAAATTCAAATAATTAAATTTCAAAGAAATGTAACTCAATTACATAAAATAATCTGTTTGTTAAAAAAGATTCACACTTTAAAAGTGATTACCCACCCAAAACCCCTATATTTCACAACAGCCCAAATAATAAAAAAAAATCAAATCAATTATCATTTATATATTTAAAAAGCAAATAATATTTTCAAATTACAAGAGTACCCTAAATCTGTATTTTTACCTACACACTAAAGTAAACATGAGTGCAATTAAAAAAAATGTAATTTTGAAATATTTAAATTTTATATTTTAAAAATGGTAAATCAATTTATTTTTAAATGCAACCCACCATTAAGCCAAATAATTCCAAATACCCTGATAAAAAATACATAGAAACAAAAGCTAAAAAAATTAAACATTTACAAAGATGTATCAATTTTCAAAATGAATCAGAAACAATAACCACAAAATACTTTTTACAATATTACACTAAGAATAAAATAAAAAATTAAGAAGTTCCAAATAATAATACGTACACTGAATATATATTAAATATAAAACCATAAAATATATATAAAAACAACATCAAAAACAATATTTTAACTTTGACACTAACTAAAAAATGATATGTTTACCACCAATATTATTTACCTTTGATATTATTGTACACTTGATATTCTATCTTTGGTATTTTCTTCATTCGATATTGTGCCTTCGATATCCAGGGTGAACACACAGTTGTTGGCATTCCACCTGCTTTATTTAGGGTTTGGCCGGAAGGACCGCTGTCTGTCCTAATAGAGAACGGTCTGTCAGCCAGTCTTCCATTGCTGGTTTCCCAGTCCACAGTTAGCAGAACACCATCAGCATTGGTGTGGCAGACATTTGTCTGCCATATTTAGAGTTGTCCACCATAAGAGTGGGTGCAATGGAGGGCACCAATACAGCTGGAGTTTCCGATGGTAGGCATGACAGTCATGCTAATTGGATTGTCATTCACACATACCTGTTCAAAATCAATTTATCAGCAACACTTGCTCCTCCCACTATAAAGCACACTGCTCAAACCATGTGCCACTCAGAAAACAAAGCATCAGCAGCAGACATACATCAGCTTCTCTTTCCAAAATGTCTGTAACCCATGTCCTCAAAAAATGATTATTTAACTGTTATGGTGAATGAGATAATTAGAGGTGAGCCACAGTTGTTTGTTACCCTGCTGACCACAACAAACATGAGCCAGAGAAGGCAACTATGAGGTAGAAGAGTGGATAAGGTGAATGCTGTCTCCAACAACAGATGTTCACAGAAGGACATCCACAAGTGGTGGAATGATCTGTGTGGAGAGTATGTTCTCTCACTTCCAGGGCACACCGAGATGCCCTGGCAACTGGTGGTGGCTCTCCCAGGCCCCTCTACTTCATGCCCTGTGAGGAGACATTGTTGTCCATACGCCATACTGAAGGCATTGCCTGAATTCCAGATGAAGTGGAGACTGTTATACACATATGCTAACCCTCTAGCACTAACACATTCACCCTCTCTGCACTTTGGAACCCCTATTGACTAACAGAGACCTCCCAACTAGTGACAACCTATTAATACAACTGTCCTACATGATGGCTGTAACAACTACATACATATCCTACCTACAATTTCATCACTTTGTAATACATTCTCCTTAACACACCTAATAAAAAACACCCACCCAAACAGGTGTAACATCCTATTTTGAGCATAAATTATACCTTTCTATATGGAACGCCTACATCTATCAAGTTACTATTAAGACTATAAACTATATAAAACAAATAATTTGTGGTTAAAGACACAGCAGATGAATCCATGTTAATGAGAACACAATGTTTCAGGTCTTTTTTTAACATTACATGTTACTACATTGTGGGAAACTATTTTTATTTATTTGTTTGCCATATTATTCAAAAGAATTTCTTTTAAATTATAACTAAAAGCTAAAGAATGGCAAACTAATGATACTTCACTCACACCTTCAATATTTTCCTCAACTACTCATTTTGATTTAAATCACATACATGCGTACATTGGTTTATCTACATATAGGGACACCACAAGACCAGTGATGGGGAAACCACCATCGAGGTGGCAGTCTCCACACCAGCCCTATGATGACTTTACCACTGGGCTGAAGGTTCCTGCCCGTCAGCCCAGTGGGAAAAGTGCGGAATTCAGCCTTGTTTTCAAGAAAAAACAGCAAGTTCTCAATCCTCAGCTTCAATTCTGTTGGGCACTTTGCTGGAAGCACTGAATCGGTCAGTAAGAACAGCTCTATTCACAATGAAAAACATCTTGGAGAGCAATGTGACCTCTCTGTTTTGTTTGGCCATCTTTCTAAACCCCTCTCTCACTCACGACATAACAGCTAATTCATACAGCAGATTTGTGTCCCCATTAACTAAATCTGTGCCCCACACAACCTGGGTGGCCCTACACCTCCGTCATTTGTGGTCACCCCTGTCCTTGCTTCGGTGACAACGATAGCTATTATAGTAGCTCTGCCGCCAGGTCAGACAGCGCCTGTGGCCTCCCAGTCAAGGTCACAGGGCTATTTTGGCAGAGCTGGGAAGGACATGTTACGGGGGGAAGTTCAGAGTACAGCTAACAATATAACCAGTGTGGGCAAAAACCTAATAGGTGCTGCTTCACAGCAGGAAGAACAGGTAGGCCCAATTATACAACTTCTAAGGGCCCAGAATGTTTTCCTGAGGGAGTTCAGAGTAAGATCCAGAGAACTAAAAATTGTCTACTGAAAAAGGTGGTACATGAGTGTCTACACTTCACATTCTGGGATTTTATAGGGTGGCTTTAAAGAATTGTCTGCAGCAGTGCAAATCAAGCTAGTCATTTCCAAGGGCAAGAAACATCTGCTGACAGCTTAGTCCCAGAAACCTATCCACTGGCAGTTCCACAGAAAGGGGGACACTGTTGTTCATGAAGGCACCTGTCATCTCGTCCCCGGTTGACACTCAGACCACTACAGTTGCCCTTATGAGCAGTCCTTCATCTGGTGTAGCTAAGGACAAGACCCAACAAGTCACCACCAAGAGATGCAAAAAGTGATGTCTGAATGTGTCTGAGCTATTCCTCCTATCCACCTTGGGTCCACATATTTTAAATTCACTCAGAGGGTGATGCCTGGAAAGTGACTTGTAGGCCCATCTTTCATTTATCATCCTAAATACGTTTACTTATTTTCTGGAAATGTGAAAGTGTATTGTATTATATTTTTCCATAATAAAAGAATACAAATAATGTGTGTTCTGGCATTGGTCAAATAAAAATAAATGACACATTGAATATTTTATACATTGTGTAATAAATGTAACAATGTAAATAATATGTTTGTGGCTCACCTCAATACACATTTCACCGCAAGAAATTGTAAATGACTATATTCAGATTATTTTGAAGTTATACTTTAAGGAGTTTTTCAAACATTAGTGTAATAATGCATTTTGCAGTATAAAATAAACCAGCAAGGGAGAAGTATATGTCAACAAAGTCTACAAACACTTGTCAAAATGGAAACCATGTAGAGAAGACACATAATAAGTAAATAGTCAGCTAACAAATGATTAGGATGCATAAAAAAAATGACTAGGAGAATGGAAAGTATAAGACATCCACCTATTGTGGGGTACAAAAAGTCAGTGTAGCATTGTGTCAGCAACTCTTACAATGGGGGTCATTCCGACCCTGGCGGTTGACTACCGCCAGGGCCGGGGACCGCGGATGCACCGGCAACAGGCTGGCGGTGCATCCATGGGCATTCTGACAGCGGCGGTACAGCCGCGGTCAGAAACGGGAAACCGGCGGTGTCCCGCTGGTTTCCCGCTGCCCAAGGGAATCCTCCATGGCGGCGCTGCAGGCAGCGCCGCCATGGGGATTCCGTCTCCTTACCGCCAGCCTGGTTCAGGCGGTTTTGACCGCCAGAACCTGGCTGGCGGTAACGGGTGTCGTGGGGCCCCTGGGGGCCCCTGCTGTGCCCATGCCAATGGCATGGGCACTGCAGGGGCCCCCTAACAGGGCCCCACCAAGATTTTCAGTGTCTGCCAAGCAGACACTGAAAATCGCGACGGGTGCAACTGCACCCGTCGCACCCCTTCCACTCCGCCGGCTCCATTCGGAGCTGGCATCCTCATGGAAGGGGGTTTCCCGCTGGGCTGGCGGGCGGCCTTCTGGCGGTCGCCCGCCAGCCCAGCGGGAAACTCAGAATTACCGCAGCGGTCTTCTGACCGCACAGCGGTATTCTGACGGCGGGACTTTGGCGGGCGGCCTCTGCCGCCCGCCAAAGTCAGAATGACCGCCTATATCTCATAGCATGCATATGTTTATATGTCATGTTTCAAACATACATTAATATACTTTCATTACACTTTGGTTACAAAAATGCAAATAATGTCCCTAATTAACATGGAAAGTAACATACATTGTAAAATGGTAACGTACATTGTATATTAGGACATGTACATTTTTTATATGTATTGATATTGTAAGTAAATTCACTTACCCTCAAGCAAAGATGTTTTCAAATGAGTTCATGCCTCAGGCCACTGCCTTCAGACTCATCATTGTTATCTTGCTACTGCGTCTCACCTACATCACCCTGTGGTTCCCGCCAGAAGACATCATCAGTGATGTAGATAATTTACATCCAAAGGGCAATGTTGTGCTGCGTTCAACATAACACAACTATCTTGCAGACCTTCCTCAGTATATATATCCCATGTTAGTATGAATACACATAATACATAATTTACTAAATATTTTTTAAGAGAATGTAACTTTTTTTCATTCAAACTGTAAAACTGCTTCTTTTCAATAGTACATTTTTCTCTAGTCACAAAACATTTCATTCAAAGTATAAAACTGCTTCTTTTCAATAGTAATATTTTCTCTAGTCACAGAGCATTTCAACATTTAATTTAATTTAATTTTTAACAGTTTTTATATCATTAGATTACATATGTTTACGTAAAAATATTTCTTTTTATGTATTATGTGTTTTCTCTTTTAATTATTTATTAATAATACTTGGTGTAATGTCCTTCAAGGCTGACATTACATGGTAGACAGTTGATCTCTATATTTTGTATTGCAGACATCCTAGTTGTTTTACACAGATGGAAGGTCACGGATGCCAGATGATGGGTGCTTGCATTAGAAATGCTCTACCGGTCTACCATATTTGTTTAAGCTATGCTGATAATGTAGTTTTATGGTGGTGCATGTAATATTTCAGGTGTCTGGTGTATCTGTCATGGATGATGATCAAACAAGTGTAGTCTATACCTATCTTTTCCTGTGACCGACGTTGTGCCTTGTATAAAACTGCATGGTTGATGAATCTGTGATTTGTAGTGTAAGCGATCATTAAGTTAATTTCTGTCACATTACAGTATGGGGTTTTTAACGGTCATTTTGTCACTTGCCTCCAAACCTTCATGTGTAGCAGACCCCCCCCCTTATCTGTTGCTGCACATTTACTACTACTGGGACACACCATGGCTAAAGGAACTGGGGCAGAGCCCTCAACTTCATTCAGGAAGAACTGGCAATAGTTGTAGAGCATGTCTGTTTTTTAAAAGAAATGATTGTGAGTCACTTCACAATCTTTAAGTATTGCTTTATTATTCACATCAAACATAGGGCCTGATTTGAATGTTGGCGGTAACAGTACCCTGGTCAACTTTTCGACTGAAAACCCATTAGGCGCCATGATGGTCTGTCTGCCGCATTTAGATGTTGATAGTCCTATAGATGAATGTCTGCATTCAAACTGCCACCTCTGCGAAGAAGCACTGCCTGTCTCAATGGCGGGAGGGGGAAAAATGGATACCGGCAGGGCCCCAGCCACCCTTCCCGCCATGCAGATTTGGATGTGCCTTACCGCTATGAAAAAAGTGTCAATCCGACCTCCATGTCTCAGTTGGTGCGTTGGGGGAGAAAAGGGGTGAAAACTCACCTTTTCTCCCCATTCCACACCTATCTTTGACTGGACACAACTGGACAACACCTGCCTTCACCGCTGCCACTGACCCATGCCGAAAACATGACCCCCTCCATCTCCTCAATGAAGGGATGCTGCATTACCAGGGTGCTTTGGGTGGGCAGTGCACAGGTGTTTGGGACCACTACAGGCATACACATCTCACAGTAATTTGGTAAAATTATTGTGACATGCAAATGTGGGGTAGACAGTGGTGGCACACATGGCTGGGGACACACAGGCAATACATTAATTTTACATGCATAAGCAACTGTCATTGTGGTATCATGATTCATTGCCAAATGTATGCGGGCACCACAATAATGGCACAATCACACTGGACAACGGTGTCCATATGGGCACATTGCAAGGGGACCTATATGGGTAGGTGTGTGCTATCTGTTGTGTATGTGTGCGTGTGTGCATGGGGGGAGAGGAGATTGGCTGGTTAAGGTGGAGTGAGTGGAAGTGGGCTGTGTGGTTGTGCCTGCATGTGTGTCACTTGCATGTGAGATCAATGTTGTGTATGTTGTGTTGCCGTATGGCACATTCAGGTGAGTGTTGTTGTGTGGTAGATGTTGTTATGATGTGTGGATGTGTATGTGTAGAACAGTGTGCATCTGTGCTGGTTGTGCTTGTGTCATGTGGACTGTCAATGGTTAACTGCCAATGGTGTGTTTATGTTGTGTCATGGATGTATGTCAATGTGTGTTTTCGGCGCATACATGTCTTGCAGTTTTGGAATTGTAATGGATGATGGTGTGGATGTGGTGTGTTGTGCATTGTGTAGTGCAAGAAGACACCAATGACTAATGGACAGTGTGTGTGTCACTTTCCTCTATTCCATAGCCCCTGACATTGTACGAAGTCCATTGAGTCTTGCCGCCATCTCCCCCCATCAGCAATCCGTTGCTAGTCCTCTGCTTGCAGACTTCTAAAAATGCTTGGTGGAACACTGTCAACTTGACGGTCTCCTCAGGTCCGCTATCAACGCAGGCTTGCTGGTAACACCGCCAAGATCTACACCAGGCCCATATTTTCTCAATATAAACAAACCTATACTTTTTAAAACTGTGCTTGAAAAGCAAGGCAATATTAAACCACATTCGATGTTGAGCTACTGTGCTTATACTATCAATAAATAGGCTTCATAAGTCTAAAATTGCACTTAAAAATGTGAAAAACATGACACTCTGGGAAAACATCCACCTTTTGATAGTATAAGCCAATGCATTGTAAAAGCATTTTTTAAATGTACATTAGACATATATATGTGTATGTAGAAAATATTTGAGGTTATTTAAAAAAAAATAACTTTGTTTACCTATAGACGTTGTCCTTAATGTACTCCAGGTCAGTGACAAGGGAGTGAATGTATTGTTGTTATTAATTAATCTTTATATTTTTCAGGTTGTAAACTTTTGTCAGAGATCTAAGCCTACATTTATGGGCTTGTGTACATTTCTGCCAAACGTCACTCCATCCCAAGAGTCATGTGTATCCCATCCACCTTTATTACAAGTGCCATAGGACATAATGCACTAGCAAAAAGAATAATGTGACATATGACACATTTATGAGGGAGTTAAATATCCCACTAAACAGTATTCAGGACATTCAAGTTCATAACATGTTGTGAATAGAAGCATTAATTAATTGATTAATTAATTAATTATTTAGACCAGATGTTGGGCCTAATTTGAAGTTTTGCTGATGGGTTTCTCCATCACATTATGCCTGTTATAATGTACACTTTATTACAAGTGCATTACAATACAGTGCACTTGTAATAAGGCAGAAAGGTTATCCCTCATGTTGTGATGGTATAAACCACCTGCAAAACTTAAAGTCCTGGCATGTAGGCCCTTTGTTTCCGATGGACATCTATCCTATCCCAAATGTGACCAATAACCCATCTACCTTTCAACATGTAAATATATATATGAGATACAATAAGGGAAATACGGCAGGCAGGATGTATGTTACAGTTGTGGCACAGTTACCAAAGCTTTAAAATGTGAATGCAGCATAGTAGCAGTATTGTAGTAGTAACTTTGCTAATGTCATATATGGTACAGAAGGATTATGACAGCTAAAATAATTCCAAACGGGCTGTTCATCAAGTGGTTCCTGAGACACACTCCTATAGCACACAGAAAAATCAGACAAACTATTCATATGTACATTAACCATAACATTTTAGAAGATTTGTGATTTTATCATCTGTCACATAGATAATTTCCCTTGGACATAGCTTCAGCCTCTAATTTATCAAATACATTGAGGAACAGGCCTATTATCTGATCAAACTCCTGTTAAAAAGTAAAGGTGCACTAGAGCTTCACATAAAACTTTTTTTATTTCTGAAATTTTCTATGCAGTTATTGAAGTCTGAAAACAAATATGTCTCAATGTAAATGTTGGCCATGGCTTATGAGTAAACGTCATGGGCATAAAAGTTGTCTTAACACAATTTAAAGTAGCCAATAATTACCTTTTGCCAAATTGCCAGTTTAACAGATACGAGAATCCGTGAAAAAATGTCTAAATAGAACTACAACTTTTAAAATCATTATTAAAGCAGATAAATGTTGCAATGTGTTGGACATAATGTATGGTCTACTTTTATTATTTGTTGAGTGGGTTAGTCGGTCACACATGTGACAGATATCCTGTTCACCTCATTACAAATGTCAACTCATATATTCCACTTGTATTAATGATATCAGAATATCCTTGACATTTCTGAACAATCCACCTGTATTCCGAATTCCCTTTTTTAACGTTGCTTTGTGTGGTTTTTATTGTGAACATTATGGTAAAAAAGTATTACATTTTGATCTCTTTGATTTGTATAAGTTTTATAAGTGATGTCTGAAGCTTGTACCTGCTGTATGCATTTACTTATTTTTAGCTTCTTCTGGAGCCAGTGAGGAAGATATTGTCCAGATTTCAAGGTAGTAAGTGGAGAGCTACTAATAGTTGTAAAGTGGAGCCACCAAGATTTAGGGGCCCAATGACACAAAGAGTGACAGGGCTGGCTAGGAGCCCAAAATAACTAATCAGACTTGGACGCTACCAACTTGGGCCAGACCCCCAAGGTGGAGGATGAACCATCCCAGAAAGTTCCAGCTGTCTGTTCCTGTGTCCAAAACCACCACTACTAACATCAGCACCAATACTTCTGTGCCCTTGGAAAAAAGTCAAAATGCAGTCTGGAAACAGGATCCGTTTTTGTTCGCTCTGAGCACCTCTCCCATTGTCCCCATCCCATCAGCAAAGGTCTCAAAGAAGGCCATGAATGATTTCAAGGTCCACTCTAGAGAGCAGATGGCATTGTTGTATGCTGTCCAATACATCAATCAGCAGCTAACAGAAGTCATTAACTTCTTGGATGACATGCTTTCTGCCCTGTCTCCTTTACAGAAAAACATGTGGTCTCCTCTGCCTTCTTTGACACTAGTGCTTCTGGCACACCTGCCCCTATTCCTCTTTCTGCTTCCATTCCCGCCTGACATCATATTCCCTGCCCACATCCAAAGCTCTGACCCCATTCACCTCATACTACCATTCCAAGCCCTGACATTGTTCTACACCCAAACCCTCTGACAACATCTCTTCACCTCCCTCCACCATTCTAACTGCCACAGCCATACCCTAAATCATTAAAACCTCCAAGAACACCTAACACTCTCATGACTCCAAACCTCACCATTCCTATTGCCCTCCCTCCCCAGAACCACCTGACTCTGCTCCACCTGAAAAAAAACATAAACACTCCACTCCATCAAAATATGTAGGTGCCAACAGTAAAATCAGCGGCAGGAGGACGGAGAGCTCCTTGAAGAGGAGATAGATGCACGTGTTAAGATAGCAAGCACAATGCCTGGGGGGATTAAGACCTATAGTGATTCGTGAATATTTACAGATAACGAGAGCAGGAAGATGCTTATGGTCTGTTTTTTTTATAAATATCAGAATTTTAAAAGATGGTTTCTGCTGTTTACTTAAAGATATATTGGGGCATATTTATACTCCACTTACGCTGAATTTGCCTCATTTTTTTTACACAAATTCAGCGCAAAAATAACTCCATAGTATATTATAAATATTGAAGTTTGCACCATTTTGTAGATGTGTGAACCTACCTTGTGTCAATGAGATGCAAGGTAGGTGTTCCCATCTAAATAATGGTGCTAACCCCATACCCCCATATTTATCCCCTGTGCTAAAATTAAACACAGGTGGGAGGAGGGGCTAAATAATGGTGCAAAGCTTGCTTTGCATCATTATTTAACACCTGGGGCAGACCAGGCCTTAGGGGGAACTTTGGACTCATTTTCACGGTTTAACACCATGGAATGGGTCCACAGGTGCCTTCCTCAAGCCCCACGAACACCCCCACCCACACCAGAGGGACACCGAAGGATGGGGGACCCCATCCCAGGTAAGTAGGGTAAGTATTGGTAAGTATTTTATTTTGTAAATTGAAGTGCCATCGGGGGCTCAACTTGGGGTTCCCTGCATGGCACAGGGTGCAATGGCCATGCCCAGGAGACACCCCCTTGTGCTGGCCAATGGGTTGGTGGGCAAGACTCCTGTCCTTTGTAAGACAGGAGTCATGTGGTATGGATGGTTTTCTGTCAGAAAATGACGCTAGGCTGGTTAGAGGCATTTCTTTGCCTCAACCTAGCCTAACGTTATTTTTTGGTGCAGAACCCCCTTCTCTCATACCGCAACCCCCACCCGGCTAAAGTCATTTTTGTTTACGCTAGCCCATCCTTTGCACCGGATTGTGACCTTACATTAATTTGGTGCCCAGCTAGCGTCCTGTAATGGCGCAAGACAGTTCTATACTTGATGCAAAACTGAGCAAATGCAGTTTTGCGTAAAAAGTATAAATATGCGCCATTGTGTTTTTAAAAGGAAAAAAAATTGCCATATAGTATTATATACTTCAATATATGGAATCAGTTGACCATTTACTCCCACTTTTATGTCTTAATATTTACCATCTGTTGCATTGTAGGAGATGTAATTCAGTCACTTTACCACATGTTTTAAGGAACGTGGTTGTGTTGTTGGGAGGGCCAAGTGTAAGTGACATTCAGAGTGGTAGTGTGTGTAACTACATTGAAAATAATACTTTACAAAATTAATGTAGGAATTGATACATATATAAAGCTTCACATATAGTCCATGCCATAGATTATATATGCCTACACCTAGGATAAGCATATGAGTGCAATGTCTCACATTCGAGCAAGTATGCAGCTCTTAATTTAATGTGGCTGATTTTCTATACATAACCTGCCAGTGACAAGGTAGTGGAAATTTCCATTTACGGAACACAGTGGAGTGATACAATTGTGGAGTGCGATAAGTGGGTAAAGTGTAATGAAGGGTAAAATATGAATGGTTTTGTATTTTATGAAGAGCACATTAAATATGAAATAGTATTATAATTTTTATTTAAAACACCTTAGTAATAGATTAGTTAAACTTAATATGTGTGAACGGCTACATTTGTAAAACACGCACATTCACATACTGACTTGCCATCAAATTGTATCAGGTGACTATTTTATATGGGTGTGTAATGTGAGACATGTTGCCAGACATTAAGTCGGGCTAACTTCAAATGTTTTGGAGTTATACATTTACATTTACTTGCACTGCTAGTTAGCATTGTGCATTTTAAAAAGTTGTAAACTTTAAACTTGTTTAATTACCTATTTTTTTGGGGGTGGTTGTGTTGTTTTTCATCTAGCACTGTCAGCAGGGACATGTTGTTAGAGTAAATTTTGTGGTTGTTGTGATTAGGGTTTGGTTATTTATGTTATTTTTCTTCCAAATCAGGTGTGGAGGATAAACCATTGTGGTTCTGTTGACAGAAAAAATACTCTAAATATGACATACAAAGTATTGGCTTTCTCTTTCAGTCATGTTTAGAGTATAACTCTGTTGACGTAGTAAGAAAAATGCATTGTAGTAAGTAGACAGTTCACTCTTCAGACCCCCATATTCTAAATCGGACAGGCTGAGTTCCATGGTGGTGGACAAGTAAGCAGACAGTTTTTGACAGCCCATAGACATTTGTCAAACTCTAAGAGCCAGATTGCGAGTTTGGCAGTCTGACAGCCAGACGGCCATGGTGGTGGCCTCCAAAAAAATGCCATGTTGATGTTGGCAGTCACACAGACTGCTGTATTATGAGTTACACAGGCAACACCGTCAAAAGCCAGCCAAAAAAGCAACACCGCCAGGACTCTGGAGTGTGGGAAAGAGGCAGTCCCACCACCAGCAACGCCACTCCATCAACCAACCAACCACCAAACCTATTATGACTCACGAATCACAATTGCGGTTCTTCCAAGGCGGACATCCAATGGTGGTGCAAACCGCGGCGGTCACCACAGTAATACACAACACCACATTGGACAGATTTAAAATCCACAGAGCTGAAACACATCTACACACCCAACACACCTACGAACTGTAGTATACAACACACCCCTTCACACACCACAATCCTTTGCATCTACTACACCACACATAGAAGCCAGAGTCTAAAATCAGAGACACAGTACAATAGAATAGGAACTCCTCCAAACTTCACATAGTACTTATCCCACACCTGCATAACACACCTACCACACATAAACGTACCTCTATGCATCATTTACTAACCATCACCCCCTCACTACATAGCACCTATACCCCATCAACCTTTTTTTATTGGGTCATCTACCACCATTATGTCACGACAAATACATCCCGACGAGTTAAGTCATGGTGGATGAAATTATCAGAGTAGAGTCACACTTATTTGGAGCCTAAGTCCAGTGGACTACAATTGCAAGAAAACTAGAAATGTGACAAAGAATAGTTGACAGGGTAAATTCTGTGTGCAGCTACCCACGCACAAAGGAGGATATCAGGAAGAAGTGTAATGACCTCAGGGGCAAGGTGCATTCCATGGCCACCAGCTGGCATTCCTCAAGTCTGGTTGTGGTCATCCACCTCCTTCCCCACAGTTCACATCATGGAAAGAGAAGGTGTTTGCCATCCTGCATCCGGAGGGTTGACAAGAATACCAGGGGGAGTTGAGTCGGGTCAGTCACAACATCAATAATGTCACCAAAATGTCATGTCATGCATGCTCACTGATCACGTTTTGCCACCTTCACTGTCACTCCACTCACCACCCCGTGTCCAACTGTCTGAATACCCCTGTCTGGCATCTCACATGTGAATTTAACTCACCTGGAGACACAGTATCTGTGTATTACGTGGGTAGTACAGGAACTGACAGCACTACAACTCCCATAAGGCACTGTTCCACCAGAAAACCAGAACAGTGTACCACAATGAAAATGAAAATTACCTTACATGTAAAGTAAACAATGGATTATACTCACCTGATTGCTCCACAATTGTATAGTCTGTATAAATGACAACAATGCTATTTACATCCGCCAGTACAAAACCACTAACACAGCAACACAACTGTGTCCTCTACTAAACTGTCCATTCTACCTCCCATCACCTATAGAAGTGTACTCACCTAGGGGGATAACAATTGCCTAGACTGTTGGCATAGGATAGTTATTGACAGGAATGCCATTGACATACCCCTCACACACAGCTACAACTGTGTCCTCTGCAACTCTGTCCCTTTTATCTGACTTCACCTATTGGATGCCACTCACTTGGGGGGATCTCACGTATATGCAGTGTGCTGTACGTGGTGCAATCTGAGACATATGGCCAGGCAGGATGATTACTCCAAATCTAATGGCCTGGTCAGTGTCTACATGACATTGTGCAGCTTTGTTAACTCAACAATGAAGCATCGCTAATTGGGAGGTCTCAGAAACATATAAAGCTACACTGCTGCCAAGATATGAATCAATGAACAGACATCCAAATGCCAAGATACTCTGACATCTTGTGGCAACATGGCTTAAAAAGGAATTGTCTGTCCCCCATATACCAGGTCTTCTTTATTGAAAGCTGGTGCCAGTGTCATATGATAGGATCTGCAAAGACAATCTGTACATGGCCCAGAGCATATCTACCTGTGAATTTGGTGCTACAGATCATATGACAATCTGTAACTGTCTGTTCCAGAGCTTCAACAGGTCTACTTGCCACTGGCACCATGGAAGGCACACTTGAGACAACTACTTCACCCCTGGATGAAGCCCTAAGTGAGGAGATCACTCCTCAATGTGTGGACAATGAGGACTGCTCTGGCCCATCTGGGCAACCTGGTCAGATGACAACTGTCAGCCTCACCCTTCCCACATCGATTCCTCCCAGCCCTGGTGCACCCCAGGCAACCTATCACCCCCCCAAACCTGTGGCCCTATGACAGTAACAATCATCATGTACCCCGCAGTACAGGTACCAGAGTCACAACTCAAAATCCCTGACACTGGCGGACCCAGTACCAGTGGCAGTTGGCAAACTGTGCCAAGGGGGGCAGGCATGTGGAGATAGGGAGGTAGAGTGCATGGGGGGATGGTTTGGGCAAGTACCATGAGGCTCCTAGGGATATTTCTGGCCAGGACACCATCTCCTAAGTCTTGGGAGCCTACCAACAATGCCAATGTGTGATGGGCCTGGTACTTGCCATGATGGAGGAGATTAAGCAGCTGCAGAGGGACAACCACCACAAAGTCATACAACAATGGGAAGCCCAAATGGCCCAGCTTGCTGCCAATACAGGGGTGCTGAGAGACATCAACACCACCATAAGCAGGGAACGTCCACAGCACCAGAACCCTTCCATTGAACAAGTTACACCAGCCCCTTCAACATTCGTGGTAGCCAGTGGAATGGAGGATCTGTCAGGGGAAGGACATACCTTAGATACCCCTGCCTCTGTAGCTGAAAACCCCCCCCACAAGCGTGGACGTCCACCCAAACAAGGTGCTGATGCTAAGACAACAACCACTGCCAGGAGGTAAACCCAACTCATTGGTTCCCTTTTTTGTACCTCAGATGCACTCTATTGACTTTTCTACAACCACTTTCCAATTTACCGTGATAGTAGTACACTGGACTTGGGACTTAAAATGTTGTTGCAGCTACTTAAAAGATAACATGCACCATGACTGATCCCTTCACTGTTTGAACATTATTTATTTGCGCACATTCAACTTAATCTCCTGTGCACATATAAATATACACAACTATAACACAATCCATGTATGTAATTCATTTTTCATCTATGTGGGAAATTTACTCTGAAATATCTTGCATGCTCATGATTGACTCATGAGAAGGAAATCTGAGTAGTGACATGTTACAGGTACTGTGATGCTGGAGGATACCAACACAATGACACAAGAGAACAATCATCAATCTCTATTTATTAGACTGTGCAGCACATGAGACTGACAGCATGTCAGGAATGTCATTGTTACGTAAGGCTTTACATCTTTTTGATTCTGCATACATGTCAGTAACTAACATCCCTTGGACCATTGAAGGAAGGGACATGTTAAACTGTGTCCATCCGAATAGGCAAACAGATAGGTGGAAATTGCATCACATACCTATGCCATACCTACCAAATGAACATACCCCATAAAACAGAGATAGGTCAGTATAACTGTCCTTACTCAGGGAACCTTCCAATTATGATGGTTAGGTATCTGTAGGCATGCTACTCACCTATGTCAGTGTTGACACAAATGCACAGTGGCCTGTAATGTGGAAACACAGTGACAGCTACATACAAGTCAAACAGGATCATTATTAATACAATGTGAAGGTTGAGTGAATAGATTGCAAAGGATAACAAGTTTAAAAGACACATGTTCTCACACATGACACCATTGGACCCACATGCCATGGAAAATAGATCTTTTGTGTAGAACAGATCACTACCATCCTACTGTCCTGACAGCCTGGACATGGGACTCATACATACCAAAAAATTATGTAACACAGATCAATCCATGTCCACTTCACATGTCAGTCCAGCTACACCCACCTGCCATTGACACAATTCAGAAACGTCCACATGAGGATGGTATTGTGAAGAGACCTGGAAGGAAATAGTGGCGAACAAGGAGTTTAGGCATGTAAAGGCTAACATGACCGAGAAATATCTGTTCTTAATATTATTGTTTCTCAGTATGTGCATTTTGGCTGCCCCAAACATAGGAGATTCTCACAAGATCAAAACTCCAAGTCAAAATTTTCCTGAAGACCTGAGCTGTATACTGCAAAGCAACAAAAAACCTGTCTGAAGTGATACAAAGACCCTTCTCAAACAATCCTGGCCCCCAAACTACCCCATTGAGCCTGTCAAATTACAGTCCATCACATACTTACACTCAGGTGAAGTACTGATTGATGAGATCTGCCCGCATGCCTCCACCTTCATCCGCATCACTGTCATACTCACTTGGCATTTGTGCATTCTCACCCGGTGGAAATGCTAGTTTTCCCTCATCTGAGATGTATTGGATCTGATGCCTCAGGGCAAGGTTGTGCAGCATGCAGCAGGCCACAATGATCTGACACACTGTGGCAGGTGAGTAGAAGAGGGCTCCACCAGACTCATCAATGCTGCGGAATCTTGCCTTCAGGAGCCCAAAGGCTCGCTCACCGACATGTGTGTCCTTTCATGGGCCTCATTGAAGTAGACTTACCCTGGCATGGTTGGGTTCCTCACTGGTATCAACAAACAGAGATAGTTTGGGTGGGCAGAGTCTCCTGTAAGGAATCAGGACATGTGTGCAAACATTAGTTCAGGGCATCATTAGATTTGGCAGCAGACATAGCATACAAACACACATGACATATGTTATATACGAACCAGCCATGCCCTCTTTGGGTACTGATGTGTCATCAGCTGTGGGATAGCACGGTTCTGCATGATGAAGGCATCACGGACTGAACCTGGTTACCTTGCACATACTTAGAAAATGCAGAGCTCTGTCAAACAGACTACTTGGACACTTATAGAGTGGGAGTTCTTCCTGTTTCAATAGACCTGTTCATTGTCATGTGGGGGAGCCAAGGCTACATGGGTACCATCAATAGCTCCTACTACATGTGGCATGTGTGCCAAACCATAAAACTCTGCCTTTACATGGGCAAAATCTTCACGTTGTGGACATAGGAGGTAGCGGTCCAGGGGTTTTAACAATGCAGACAGTTCAGCCTTCAAGACCAGACTGAACATGGGATGGGACATCCCTGCAGTTAGGGCCACTGTATTTTGGAAGGAGCCTGTGGCCAGGAAGTGCAGCACTGACATGACATGTACAATGGGTTGTATGCTGTTTGGATGACGAACTCCAACTGAAGACAGAGATCCTTGATTGTCTGCCTATGCATGTAGTAGATCTGAATCACATGTCTATCCTCCACGGTCTGCAGGTCTGCTAGTGGATGGTACACAGGAGGTTTTCTGTCCCTTCTCATTCCAGGGTAACTATGTGAGAGAAAATAAGAAGGTATGTCTATTACTCATTGTGTCCCTTGTAAGTGACAATACATATGTCTCATAAAACAATGTGACATGCCACTTGATACAGTGAAAACATGGTACACAGCATATACCAATGGTAAAAGTGGCACATTAGTTACATGTCATCACCTTGCCTCAATTAAGATATACAAATATAAACTGAGGCCTCAGAGAGACTATGTGATACTGACATCAAGCAATGCATGTGATTAAAAGCCCAAACATTCAATTTTGCCCATTACCAAGAGGGTGCAGTCTATGCCACCAAAGATTCCTGAATCTTAGCAGGACAACATGTCATGTCCCTTCAATCTGGACAATTATACATGTTTGGACAGCACTGAATGTTATGTGGTAGAAATGTTTACCACCTTGTAACGCATCATAAAATTGGATTTTCTGACCATCAAAAGGCTTTAAAATGGTGACTACCTGGCCTAAACCAGTGGATGATAGGAAACAATCACGAGTGTCGGCGTAAGTAGTCATGGCGCTAGGCGGATGCCACTGCGGCAGACATTGCCATTGGATAACATTGCTGCCTGTGGCTGTCTAGGCCCAATGGCAGTGCCCTCCAGCAGTGAGAGTCGAGTAGGTGTGCACGAGACCACCAACTCCTGATCAATCTCTAACTTGACTCCTGACACTGCTGCCAGCAAGACTTCCACAACCTAAGTTTGACATTGTCAGAGTGTGCAATGATTGTCCCTTGACCCAACTTGTGACTGTTGCACATGGTTAGCAGAGGTGTAATGCCAGCTATAACCAGGTAATACCATCATCAGATGTGCTAGATGTGTGGTCATATGTGCTAACATGACAGCTGGTGCTGCAGATGTATGTTGTTTGCCGGTTTCTTGCCATATGTGTGCCCTCACTGTATCCGCACATACATAAGTGGCCACATCTGGCCTTGTTGTAATGTTGTACTGAAGTCTAGTTTATTGAACATTGAACTTTTTCAAACAGTGTGCTGTGAACTGATATTCCATGAAATTTGACCCTGTGCATTGGACGTGATGTTGGACTTGTCAAATGCAAGGCTAGGCTTATCTTCATTGGATATAGTTTTTGTGTGCATGTGCAGTTCAAATTATTTAGACTGACACATGACCCTCACTTCCTGAAGTAGCATGTGTGTCCATGTGTATGTGCATAAGTGCACACATGGAGAGGCTTGCATGTGAATTTGCACAACATGTAACTTCCTTATATGTTGTCTTGGCAATATAGGCCTGTCTGTAGCCTGTGTCTTGTGTGGACCATGTGTAGCTTGTGATCATCAGGGATTATGGATGTATGTGTGCAGTATTTGCTATTTGATGTAGCTGTCACTTGCCATTTTGCGTAATATATTATATTGTGTTCCTGGTCAATGTCATGTAGATTGCTCATCACACAAAACACACTGCTCTAATAACTGGTCAGTGCAGGGTCTGAGCTTGAGGTTGTGATGGGTACCCTTGTGGGATGTGTTAGCAGTAATGTCCCCCTATCTAATGTCTGCTATGTGCCACAGGTGGAGAGGATGGTCAAGACTGTTTGTCATTCATTTGTTGGACTGACTTAACCCTGCCTGTTCTTGTGTGGGACTTGTGGACATGAATTTCTTTTTTGTCTTTGGCATCCATGCAGGTAAAGGCCCATCGGAAGAAGGGGATTTGCTGTGCCATCGCCAAGAAGGTGCAGACCCTGGGGGTCCACTGCTGGTAGGGTGCCCACTGTTGGAAGAGGTGGGAGGACCTGAGATGCTGGACCTGATCGAAAGGCCCAGCTGAGACTGTTCTCTGACCAGGGCTGGGTGCCCGTCGGACCATGACCCCCCTAATGGCCCACATTTCGGCGGTAGCCTACCCTGAGTTGGATGGGTGTTTGTGGGCAGCGCAGCAGCCACAAGGGTGGTAAGTATAGACCTAACTCATGTTTGCCCCTTTACCAGGTGACTGAGTGAGGGACAGGATGTTAGCTCTGACAGTGAGGTAAGTATAATGTGTCACAGATCTCCTGTGATCACGTTGATGTGCATGAATCATCTGCTGGAAAAAAGTGTGCACATTAAAATCCACTATGGGGACCCCTCAGTCCCATGGCACAGAATGGAGCACATATGACTGCGTTTTATGTGTTCGGGTAATCTGTTCTTACTGCCCTAGTGGGTGTTAGTTCCCACCAACAACTCAATCCTCCCTAATGTCAAAGTAGAAAGGGGTATGTCTATGAGTGATTTTGAGTCAGGCAGGGGCAAGTCATCTCCAGTGTTTGTTGGTTTTTGATGAGTAACAGCATTATGTGATGCAGTGGTGTTCATCAGACATGTCATATGATACATAATTAATATCTTCACACCTGTTGCAAGATGATCCCCCTTGGTAAGTCAAAAATGTGCATTGACATGTGTGATGTTCCATCAGAGTTGACAATATGCATGTTGGATACCAGTGTGCATATGCTACATTTCTACAGGGACACATATGTTGATTTCAGATGTAAGAATGTGAATACCATGCTGATGTCCTGATAGTTTAAACTAGTCACATATTTTGTCAACAGCATACTTTTGTAGGTATAATACATACGCAATGGTGGTCCACTCACAGCTATGCCCAAGACAGCAATGTGTCAATATCATGTGTATAATGATTAGATCATTCATGTCTCACTACTGGAATTTATCATGTATACCCGCTGTAGCTATGAAGGAGGTGCCGAATTAGGCCTGGCTGTTTGAAAACTTCATGTTTCACAAAACACGTATTTGGTGCAGTTGTGGCGGTTCTTAAACATCTGTGTGTAGGTTGGGAAGTGTGACCTAACATTTGGCTTTCATCATGGTTGGTGTACCAGTGATATTAGCATCACTTCTGCTTTGACTCTAGGAATCCTCCACAGAGAGATTCCAGGCTTGCCATGTCTAATGTGTGGGTACGATGTTGTTTTTCATTCAGTGGCACATTGGTTTACTTATGTTAGTGTTTGCAGTGTCTGTTTCCCTCCTTCCTTCCTAGTACAGGAGTATATTTGATACATACACAATGTAGTAAACCTCTAATTATGTGTTGGACATTGGTGTGAGCTTACTTGGTCCTTACATGACTAACATTGTTTGTCTTCTGGAGACATTTATCCTAGATAGCTTGGAACTGAGTCTATTGTCACTCCTTGCTACATCACAATTGGTGCATATGTGTTTGATGTGTGTTCTAACTCCTGGACTACCATTTGGCATGTATGACATGTTGAAGTGTCATATGATGGTATTTTTCCAAAGTTATATGATTGTATCTATTTCACTTGATAAAAGTATGGCTTATTTGTACCAGAGTTGCCTGCCTTTACTTGCCAACATATGTTATTGCTTGGTACGTGAAATCAGGGTAATGTATTTGTGTGGTAAGGATTGGGTCGGGGTATTTGGTAAGCTATCTTACAATTTGAATTTATTGCTTGATTACTGCTTGACTATGTTGTTCTGATTAGGGCCCCTGCATTAAGGAGAATAGTCTCCTAGTCCTGGTTTGGTCAGTGTAATTGGTATACTTTGTTCCCTGTATTGTAGTTTTCTCATAGCTTGCTTTGCTAGTGTGTTACAGTTGTGAAATTGAGGGACATGCATTGTACTGTGTTGTTACATGATGTTGGCACTTTTACTGGCACTTCCCGGGGAATCAGTTGACAGGATGATATGGGACTTATGTCTGATTTGGGATGGAAATGTTATCATATGCATGTGATGACCTTACTTTAATATCTATTTTCAGCATCAGCACCGGCAGGCGAAGGAGATGGAGCACCGCAGAGTGGGGAAGCTTCTGTCCACACGACTTTCAGTCACAACACCTCAGACCCAGAGGCCCGGAAGGGAAGGGGAGTGCCACAGGGGAGACCAGATCTGCAACATCTTCACCTGAGTCCTCTTCCAGTGGCCACTCCCTAGTGGTGGCCCAACCATCGGGGACCACTCCAGTACCATCTCTGTCTCCCACCATGATCTATCACCGCTTTCTCTGCGGCTTCCCACCGAGTTGGCCATGCCTGCTCATCCAAAAGGGTGGGCTTCTCCTTTGCCACAGGTACCTCTGCCCCAGCGCCTGTTCCCACTGCCGCCCTAAGTGAGGAGGCTATTGACCTCCTGAGAAGCATCTCTGTGGGTCAGCCAACCATAGTGAATGCTATTCAGGGACTGGCAACACAGGTCCAACAAAGCAATGCATTCCTGCAGGGCATGCACAGTGCAATGGCTAACCTACAGAGATCCTTTCAGACTCTGGCTCCACACTGACGGCAGACAGTCATCACTTATCTACTGTCCCCCTTCAACCCTCCTCTTCCCAGTCCCCCCTTCCCCAGCCCAGCCAAAGCTCACAGACTGGCATGCACCCACCTCAACAGACAAGGGAAGCACACACAAACATAAGCACAACAAGACACACCACTGGCAAGAACACAAACAACATCCACCTGCAGACATAACAACAGTTACGACTTGCCCTGACACTCCCACCACCCCCAGCATCACAGACACAGCACCTGACACACCTGCAGACACCAACCCAACATTCACTGATACAGACACCACACCTACCCACATACACCACCCCAGCAGACCCTCAGCCAAACATACTAGTCACCACACCCTCAGACACAACAGCCACTGACAGGTCTACATGCAGCACATCCACCATACCTGCAGTCACCACCCCAACAGACTGCCAATGGCATCTCGTAGCACCTCCATCCCCCTCAGGCCAAGACATATAAATGCCCTCACTCACCCACTTAGCAGACACCCACCACATACAAGCATACCATCAACAAACACGCACCCCAGACATCCACACCTAAACATCAGACAACCGAGGAACGGCTGCTCATTATTGTGGTCACACCTCTGAGTGGGCACACAGGTTCTTGACAAGTGGAAACGGTTTCTCCATCTTGGATTTAGGGATTTAGACAACATTATTGAACTGTTTGCAGCAGCACAAGTACTGCTGCAAAAATGGATAAGGTTACTCCTAGAAATCTTTACCCTATTGGTCCAGGAGTCACCCACACCCACAAGCTAGTGTCGGGCATAAATATGGCACCCCAGCGCACCTTCTTTTGATCACTTTTTGGGTCTGTGGAAGAACAGAAGCAGACTGGATGTGCTGTCTGTGACCTGAGAGGAGCCCGAAGGACTGGATCTGCTTCCTCTTGTACCATAACAAACAAATGGCCTCAAAATGTCACTTGGCTGACCTGGGCTACCAAACTTTGCAAGATGCCTTTCCATGAAGCTCCTAGCTGATCAGTATGATCTGAACCTGACCTGGACCCAGCTTGTGACCTCTGCTGAAGTGTGTCATGAACCCCAAGTGCTGTTCCTGAGTTCTTGGGACTCCTGGCTGTACCTAACTGGACTTCTCTTATCACTCCTAAAAACCTGGGTCTTACAACATATTTTGGACTTTCAGACCTCCAGAGGACCAGGACAAACCACCCCAGCCTATCTGACCAAGGCATGACCTAACATCAAATTGATCCTGCTCAGAGCTTCTCTACAGCAGTAAATCCAGTTTGGTGGGCTCTCTGCACATAGATATCGAGCATTGTGGAACTCAGTATTTAGATGCAGGTACTAGTTTTCCCTGTGGAAGTATTCTGAGTTCCAAAAAAGAGACAAAGTCCAAAGCTAAAAATCTTGAGCTGGTGGAGGTGCCAAAATGTCCTGACAAGTGAGATGACTTCCCTGGGTGCAAAATGTTTATTTATCCTGTACAAAGATTTTCCCACCAAAATAAACTAATTCAAACAGTTTAAAGCTTGCCTTTCACGTGAAGCATTCGTAGATGAAGTTGAACTATGGGGTTTCCAGCTCAAGTGTGAATCTAAACTAAATATTGAGTAACAATACTTTTGTTCTACCTCCAACAAATGTGCCTTAAGTTTCCACACTAAACCCCTATTATGCTTAACAAAAAAGAAATCTCATACTTTGCATCATGAAATATGAATATATTTCTTATTGTACATTCATTGGTTTTTGTAAGCACTATCTGAAAATTGGTCTAAAATAAGAGTTTTTTGTAGTGTAGGTCTTCACCTGGTGATGGATCTTACAACCATTTGAAGAGATGGGCTAAGGTTTTAACATTCCAAAAGTCATGTTTGAAATATAAGTATTGAAACACAGATAATAGTTGTGGAGCCATGATTCAAATAATTAACATAATGATTTTTTTACATCTCTCCAAGGCTGTCAAATGAACTTGAGTCTGCAAATTTGAGTATAAACATTTGATAAGTACTATTAGCAACACAAATACTCCCTTTGCTTAGGTTTCAAACAAGCATTTTTACTAATTTACTAAGTTAAGGACCATTCTAAAGTCTACAATACAAGAAATCAGTGGGCATTGCCCAGGGAGACTCATCAAGGATTATGTGCAGAAAACGCTGCTCAATTAACCAGTTTGAGAAAAGTGGACACTTGTTAAATGAATGGTACATTGCTAATGAAATAAGGATTGAGCAAATGGATTCCCATTAAATCCACATGATTGTTTGGGAAATTATTTCTTCCATCTTTTGTAAATAATGCAACCAACTTGGTAGCAAAATCTGTTTTGATGATCAAAGAAAACTGTTTATTTCGGGTATCAGCCTGCTACTCAGGGAAGGCTCTGATTAGAACATTCAATGCTTTGTCCAGACAATGGTCTCTTCTTTACAAAGTTGAAGCAAATCATGGGCAAAGTGGGCAATTGCCGATGGCCCCACCTTCCAAGTGTCATCCACATTAAGTGATGAGGACTGAAAGAACTCTGACTGCAACAGTTTAATAATGTTATGCATAAAGCCATTCTTTGAAATTTGACCACTAGCCTTACACATTCACAGAAGCTTTTTGTGCATACCGAGCATGTCACAACATAACACTTACACTCTCCTGCAATTGGCAACAATTGTGCTAAAAAATAATATTTTTCTTGTCTCTTGCTTTACTTCACATTACGTTTCCTGCCTCACCTATTTCTTTACCTCTCTTTGTCTACCCAAATCTACATTGAAATATACGCATCAATCACTTCTCTCTATTTCAACTCTCTCTACCTCTGGGTTGTTGCCTTACCTCTCACCACCCTTCTATTTTTATCTCTCCATCCTTGTCATTACCTTACCTCGCTCTCTGAATCTCACTGATCTGTTTCCATCGCGCCACTCTATATCTCTCCTCAATCTAATGCACCTCACTCTCAACCTCATCTCTCTGTACCTCATTTGTCTCTCCACTCAAATCTCAGTCACTATCTCATCTCTCTACCTGGCCTCTCTCTTTGTCTTACTACATAACCTCTCAATTCACACCTGACCACTAGTTAGCTACCTCACCTCTCCACCTTTCTGCTTTCTTGTTCTATCTATGTCCTCTCTCACTACCTTTCTTTCTCTACTGCTACCTCTTTTTCTTTGTAATCACTTTCTCTTTCTCTCTTTGCACCTCCTTCTATATTTCAATTGACCATCTCTAGCTGACTTCTCTAGCTCCTTCTCTCTCTACTTCACATTTCCTTTTCTGCCCTACTCTTTTGCCCCCCCCTACATCAACCACTGCTCTCTTTTTCTATCACACCACTTTTTTCTATCTTACCTCTTTTCGCACTGCACATCATCTGTCTCTCTAGCGTGGTTCCTTTTGTCTCTATCTCACAAATCTCCTTGCCTGATCAGTTTTTCTATACCCTTTCTCATTTTCCTCCTTCCTTTCCCCCACTCTTTCTCTGTCTTACGTGTGCCCTTATTTCAAGGCAGGGAAATAGAATTAAGATGAAAATTATATACTTTTGCCTGGAGGAATAGTGATATTTTGGGGAGCAGTTCTTTTATGTTCTTTATTGCAGTAAATTGCCATTTGGGAAGGGAAACATATTTGTGATTAAGAATATTCAGCAGATAATTGATGTATGCATATGCCACATTTTAAAAGTATGCACTATTCCACCAAGTCACACTTACTAATTGATGCAGGACAAAAAATCTAAATCAAAGCTAAAAGAATGGTTTATCAATGCAATTTCTTTTGGAATTATATCACTTGCGAACACCGGGCAGCTTGAACACTTTGATGTTTCTGTGTGCCCAATTTTGAAAGTGTATTGGCTAAATTATTATTATTGTTCAGCATCATAAGGGCTTGAATTAGTTGACAATGGGAAATAAATTCCAAGTTGTTCTGACATTGGACACTCAAAATGTGTCTTGCCCTGGACTCTAACAGTCCCTAAGATGGCATTGATTTGATTACACCAATCAAGTACATAAAGCTTTATTATCTGATGCTTGTACTGTTACCCCATATTGTTTAATAAACAAAGGCTTCATCTCAGTGTTGATAGATGTCCAATATGTGTTGATACATCTTATATGGGGAAAGCGTGACAAAAATATGTGTGCTATTCACAAATGTATTTCCACACCTAAGCAATACTTTCACAACAATACATTCATGTCAGTTACTTAAAAAATATGAAATTTCACTTATAACTAGATTTATGCAATCTCAAAATTCTGCAGATAGGACAGCATTTTCTGTGTGAAGAAATCTGCTCACATTTGCATCTGCATGTCCCAAGGTGCGGGATCCAGCAAAAGCAGGTAAGCACCCACAAATATGTGTATAGGGGTATTCAAAACGTAACATTTGACAAGCACATTTCCAGCTGCATATGATGGATGTGAGATTAATTTGAAACTTAGTTGAAAAAGTTGTAGAGAAATACACACCACTGGGTTCTCTAATACAGACGATTCCACCTCAATGGAATTTTATTTTGTACGTGCTTTAAGGACTGGCCAAATAATACAAAGACTCCAATAGCTAGGAGATGCAGGATAAAGGTGATATCTCCTCAGCAACAGTGGACCAATCAAGATGGGCAGTGAGATTCTAGCAGAATTGTACTATGAAATACTGGTAGTGAGCATTAGCCGTGCCATCCCTTTGTTTGTATGCTACAACACCAGCTGAAGATCATCATCATCATGAAGCAATGGGTCTGGAGTTACATGTTATCCTCACTGGACACATTAGTGATATACAAAGAACAAAAAGCACATAAGTGCCATTATTCTGGACCTATGCCATCAATCTGCATTGTCTGTGTGTCTTATACAGGGGATGTGGATGCCAGAGAAGTGTGGTACAAGGAAGGTTCCATCTCCAAATACAAATAATTGGAAATGGTCCCTCTTTATTGACCTCCAATTAAGACAGTGTTAATGGGTGACTGTGGTGGCACTGGCACCACACCTCCATCACAATAATCATCCGGCATTTGTATAGTCAGCACTGGCAGTCAGCAGAGCACTTCAGGCTCAAGACACTGCTTCTTTTGAGATACAGCAGTGACACAGCTTCCATCCCCTGTTTATGACCTAAAGAGCAACACACTGTCTCGCAATTCTTTTAACCTCTTTACATTTTGGTCTTCTGACAGCCTTTCAATGTCAGCAAACTGAACTAAAGCCAATGCCAGGAAGACCAACAGATGAAATGGTAAAACAATACATCAATGAAACGTATAATTGGTGTAATTTCAAGAAGAAGTCAAGCACCTTTGCTATATTGATATGAGAAATCGGAACAGTGATCAACACCAAACAGACTGTCAATCAAATATCTATCTTGTCCTGGTTCTAGTATGTCCTCCAAATATATCTTCAGTGTATCTGGGGTCAGCATCCATGATAGAGGAACAAGTCTGCCATCTCTAAATGTTGAGATCCTAGTCTTGCCAATGAGAATCAGGTACTTCTGACCACAAGTATTTACTGTACCAGAAAAACTGCCATGGTATTAGGAGAAGCAGATTACAGGTCTGGATGTTATTTCCCTAAATAAAAATGGTTAATTAGAAAATAAGGACGGGGACACCATCCACTAAACACTATTACCACCTCCCGCTCATTCACACAATCCCTAAATGGGTGAAATTTTAATCGTTGACTAAGTGATCTCATGTTGCCAAACAATGAGATAGTTTGTTTGTTTAAAAGTTAATAGCGCTGAAACACCTCAGTTTTTTCTTGTCAATAAGCAGTAACTTGAGACAAAGTGCACTGGCAATCTTTAAATCAAAACATTGCCTTCGTGACCTTAGCACTAGAAAACACACTGCTGGTGATATACAAAGGTAAGCGTAATAAAAATAGTAAAGGGAATGGGTCAGGCTCCTGCCTAAGTAACGCTCTGGGAGGCATTTAATGCCTACATCAGAGGTAGAATAACAAACTACATAGAACACAATCATCAACACTGGGAAGAGGTGACTGTTATAAGCGGCCTTTCTCAGATCAGACCTTGGGGCCTAATTATGAATTTGGCAGATCGGAATACCCGTCCTCCAAACTCCATACATGGTGTCTGCCATTGTAGTGGCGACCACCCCGCTGGGCCTATTATGAGTTTCCCGCTAGGCTGACGGGCAGAAACCAAGGTTTCCGCCTGTCAGCCTAGGAGGAGACTGGAAAACAGTGAACATTGAGATGGTGCTGGGCAGGGGGACCACTGCACTGCCCATGCCAGTTGCATGGACAGTTCAGGGCCCCCCCTTTTGGCCCCCAGCCCCTGTTCTCGACCAGCCTTTTCATATAGTAAAACCACCATGAAAAGGCTGGCACAGAACGAGGTGCATCCAGCGCCACCCTGGCTGATTGCGACCTCCAATCGCATCAACCCATCTGGAACACCGATCCTGGCAGAGACGGCGGAACCCTAATGGTCTGACTGCCAGGATCTTAATTTAGCGGTCAGACCATCACAGCAGCGGTGGTCCTGACTGCCATTGGGAGGCTAGCGGTCTCAAGACTGCCAGCCTCGTAATGAGGCCCTTAGATCCACAACAACTAGAAGCCCCTCTCTGCTTAGGCCAATAACCACAGTGGAACAAACAGCTGCAAAGTCTGATGTGCGAGGCCAATGCTGTAGGGCTGGCCTCTCCAAGTCAAGTGTACTAGTGGGGTTTACAAAGCAACTAAGCTGCTAAATTGACTTTCCCAAAGCAAGGAAAGTGTAACACAATAAATCCCATTAAATACCCACAGGGCTTATGCTTTGTGAGTTTGTTTCTGAACAACAAACAAATTCAGGAGCTGCAGTGCCAGCAGTTCCTGTAAAGGCACAGATTTTACAGAAGGGCTGGCAGTGATCTCATAATGTGGCAGGCATCAGTCCAACTTGGGCGACAGAGAAGATGACCTCTGCCACCTTGATGGATGGTAGGCCACACGCCAGGATTTAAATCAGCTGTAAAATCTGTTGTATACTCAAATTGAGCCTAAGAGACAGACCTCTAAAGGGTCACTGATATTTTGAAGGCCACAGCAGGATCTTGTTATCTTGGGTGTATGTAAACAATGAGAAGGAACATGCTTGGGATTGTAACTTTACGCCTCAGCTGAGCAGACTAGCAGGCTGCACAGTTACCTAGACGTTTGCTTGTCCCTCTGAATATTGCTAATAAGGTATCCCTGCCACTCCTTGAATCAAATACAAAACTACCCCATCAAAATCCATGCAAATTGTTTAACCGCCTTCATGTAATGGTTCGTAGTTAATTGTGGGCCAGAGGCACACTGAGGGTATCTATGACTGGATGCTAAAATTCCCGGTAGGATGACGGGATTAGGGTGGAAGATGTATCTTGTTGTTCATCTAATACTTATGGATGAATCATGTCATGGCTCTCATGTAACTCTGCGTTTACAGCTGAGAAGTGGGCAATGAGAGATGATAACCACTCACTGCACCTCCTTTATGGGGGCAGATACGCCTGGCCTGCCTTACTGCAGCAGATATTCTTTTAACCTTTCCTTCATTCTCAATAAGTATTTGATTTTTTTTAAACCTATTTTATGCCTTTGAAATCTAGGCAACATTTTTGGAACTTCCTTTTATTAAGTAGCTAAGAATACACAGAGAAAGCAGTAATCAAATTCATCAAGAACATACCCATGTGTTGGAGGTAACTTTACATCTTTTTTAATAAATAATGTAACTTTCAAACTTGTGAACCAAGCATTCCACTTTTTGCCTTAGCCCCTCTCCTTTCACACTCCTTACAATATGCACCAACCACAGAGTAGAATTATATCAAAAGATCATTAAATGAAATTGTCTGTCTTAGATTATTATGGGCAAAATGTTTATTCAGTTGAGGGCCCTTAGTCTTGGAAGGCAGCTGAGTTTTCTGCAGTCTTGTTACATGGACTATAAAACAGGTGCCATACATGTAGAAATGTGTCTTTCTCTTTCACTAGGTGGGTTCACATGATTTGTGTTGCTAGCGGGTCCCTACAATATCACGATGGTGAAACTTTTTCTAGTTTCTGGCTGTAACCAGCCCAGGAATTATGATTATTGCATCAAATAAAGGGAGTTAGAATGATTTTTTGGTTTCACTCTAGTTTTATTTTTCATACACAGTTCAAACAGAAAGGTTACACACCAAAAAGATACATTTTTAGTTTGGCTGAACCTGCTATGACACCCAGTTTATTTTGTAAAAGGTTTCTCACCCAGTAGGTTTCTATTGGCACAGTTCATCATCGAGCCCTCTCTCAGACAATTTCTCATACAGCAGTGCACATTGGCCCTCATTACAACCCTGGCGGTTGGAGTTAAAGTAGCGGTAATACTGCCAACAGGCTGGTGATAATACATCGGGGAATATGACCAGGGTGGAAAGAGCTCCGACAGACAGCCACTTTAACACACTGACTGCCAGGGCGGAATCAACAGGCACCACTGCGGTAACCACCAACAGCCAGGCGGAAGACAATGTTCCGCCCACTGTAATATGACACACCTATCCGCCACCTTTTCTGGGGTGGTACCAACGACAACAAAAGCCTGGCAGAAACACTGCTTAGAAGGGAAACAACTCACCTCTGCTCTGGAGACTCAAGGAAGAACCACGCCGCCATGAAGCCCGAGTTGCATGTCTTCCCTATGCTCTTCTACGTGCTGCTCTACTACGAACCACCAACGCTGGCGAAGACTACCATGGTGAGTACTGCCACCTAGCACACAGGGGAAGGAGGGAGGAAAAAGAGAGTGACACGCAACACGCAGCACCCCCACCCCCACCCCCAACATCATACACACAAGCAGATGCAGTAACATAACATATACACCCCGTACCCCACAGGAATAATGCAAGGACAACAACTATAGAGCAAAAAGAGTGTAATACCACAAATATAGTAGAAATACGTGCATCAAAATCAAAAGGTATATACATACTTGCAATGCAAGGGGCACTGCCCAGTCCTCAATGTCCGTGGGCCACAGGGCCACATCACAAAGTCCAAGGCCCCACCTTACTCCTGCAACAACACAGAGAGATAACTGCAGGGGCATCAGGTCAAAAATAGACAGGCACCTCAGGGGGACTGGGAACGGGGGCACCTCAGCCGGAAGATGGTACAACGCCACTGGTCCTGGAGAGGGCAACATGCACATCACTCTGTCCTGGGGAGTGCAAGGCCACAGTCTCTCAAGTGGGTGACTTGCCCACTGACTTGTCCTGGGGACTGCAAGGCCACAGTCTCTCAAGTGGGTGACTTGCCCACTGGCTCTGTAGGGGGCAACATCCCCATTTCTTGGTCCTGGGGAGTGCAAGGCCACAGTCTCTCAAGTGGGTGACTTGCCCACTGGCTCTGGAGGGGGTAACATGCACATTACTTGGTCCTGGAGAGTACAAGGCCACTGTCTCTCAAGTGGGTGACCTGTCCACTGTCTCTGGAGGGAGCAACATGCCCATTACTTGGTCCTGGGGAGTGCAAGGCCATAGTCCCTCGAGTGGACGGCTTCTCCACTGGTTCTGGAGGGGGCATGGTGCCCAGTGAGTTTCATCCTGGGGAGGATGGGGGAGTGGATGGCTTCTCCACTGGTTCTGGTGGGGGCATCGTGCCCCGTGATGCAGGTCTTGGGGAGTGCAAGGTCACAGTCTCTCACCTGAGTGTCATACCCACACGATTCGCAGCAGCCAGGCTGCACAACAGCCCATGGATGCAGGACTACTTCCTGTACCCTGGCAGTGACGGCTGCTCAGTGGTGGCAGTGGTGGTGCAGCTGCTGTTGCTTGCAGTGGTGGGGGGAGGCTCCAGCCTATCCCCTGCAGCCTCGGACAGCTTCCCACTGGGGCTGCTGCTGATGGTGGCAGTGCTGGCAGTGGTGGGGGGAGGCTCCAGCCCATCCTCTGCAGCCTCGGACAGCTGCCCACTGGGGCTGCTGCTGCTGGTGGTAGTGCTGGCAGTGGCGGGGGATGCTCCAGCCCATCCCCTGCAGCCTCAGACGGCTGCCCACTGGGGCTGCTGCAGCTGGTGGTGGTGCTGGCAGTGGTGGAGGGAGGCCCCAGCCCATCCCCTGCAGCCTCTGATGGCTGCACCACCATGGTTGGTGGTGGGGGCTCCGACTGAGTCCCAGCACCAGGCCTCTTGTCCTTTCTGCCTGCTGGTGCATGCCCCTTGCCCTTCTTGTCAGCAGCTGGGGATGACTCCTTGATCGTTTTGGCAGCAGCTGGGGATGGCTTCTTGCTCCTTTTGGCAGCAGCTGGGTACTGCTCCTTGCCCTTCCTTTCAGCAGCTGGGCATTGCTCCTTGCCCTTCCTTTTAGCAGCTGGAGGTGCCTCCTTGCCCTTCCTTGAAGCAGCTGGGGGTGTCTCCTTGTCCTTCCTTGCAGCACTTGGTGCAGGCACCCGTTCAGTGTGGCTGCCTGGTGCCCCGGACCCTCTCCCACCTGGAGTATCTGTGGACACTACTGTGCCCATGGACTGGGTGGCTGAGGTTCTTGTCTGGGTTTTCGTCACCCTGGCCTGATGTGAGGGACAGGGGTAGATGGGGTAGGGAAGAAGTCGATGGTGGAGAAGAAAAGCTTCTTAGGGACATTGGGGCGGGAAGAGGGAGAAGGTCTGGGAGTGGAGGAAGAGTAGGTGGTTGTAGGAGGTGTTGATCTGCTGTGTTTGGGTGGAGGTGCATGGGCTGGATGCTGCTGTGAGGTGGATGGCTGTTGGGTGTCTGAGTACTTGTGTTTGTTTACTTTGGGAGGAGGGGGCACAGACATAGTGGGTGAGGACACAGGGGATGTGTGGGTGGTGACTGCCAGTGAGGTGTGTGTTCTGATAGGTGTGCTGGTGATGGTAGTAGTGGATGAGGATGTAGTGCATGCAGGTGTCAGTGGAGACACAAATGGGAGGGAGATGGGAGACGAGGAGGAGCAGGACAACGTGGAAATAGTGGTTGTTGGTATGCCTGTGGGATGATGTGTGGTGCTTGTGTTTGCCATGTCCACTCTTGTGTGTTGTCCTGGGTGCATGCTCGTCTGCCTGTGTGCTTGGGATAGGTTGGAGTTGAGGGGAATGGGATTGGGTAGAGGAAGTTGGAGGGGGAACAGTGGTAACAGGGACAATGGCTACCATCAGAGAGGAGACCAGAGCCTGTATTGATCTCTGTTTGGCTGCCAAGCCAGTGTAAATGCCTTCCAGGAATGCATTTGTCTGTTGCATTTGGGCTGCCAGCCCCTGGATGGCATTCACAATAGTTGACTGCCCAACAGAGATGGATCACAGGAGGTCAATAGCCTCCTCACTCAGGGCAGCAGGGCTAACTGGGGCAGGGCCTGAGGTGCCTGGGGGGAAGGAGATGCCGACCCTCCTGAGTGAGCGGGCACGGGCAACTCGCTGAGGGGCTGCTGGGAGGGTGGTGTTGGTACGGGGGTGGCAGCTGTACCTGTGGCTGGGGTGGGCACAGTGGTGTCCCCCACCACCAGGAGGCTTCCATCGGGGGAGGTATCCGTGTCCGAACTGTCCCCTCCAGTCTCCGCCGTGGTGCTCCTCAGCGTCGGTGGTCTCTGCCTCCTGGGTCCTGTGGGATGCAGCTCCCTCCATTGCCTGTGCCTCTGCTCCTCCACCAGATGATGCTAATGCACATAAGGACAAGGTGACAAAAAAAAAAGGGGGGGGGAGAGACAAAGACTACAATTGGTCAATGGCGGCACCAACACCACCGTTGGCGTACACAGCACCCTCACACACAGGGAACAGGATATACGCAATAGGCAATGCACTACCAGTCACAATTCTAGTCAGCAGCCCATGGATAGGGACACCTAACGCCAATTGCAGCATACCTGAGACCCACAGAGCCCTGCCCATTAGTGGATGCCTACTAGCTTGGTTGGAGGACTTTCACATCAGATCCCTGCCCAACATGGGACCTGCTCTTCAATGTCAGGCCTGGCCTAGGGGTACCCAAAGGCCCACATCCCCCTCCCGGATACCACCCCACCAGGCATAGGTAGTAATGAAGGGCACTGTACTCACCCCCTTGTGGCTGCTGTGATGCCCTTCAGCGCCCATCCATTTCCGGATAGACCACCCACAGTATGTGGCCATCAGGGGGGTCAGGTTTTGATGGACACCCCTTCTCATTGGGAGGCCATCCCCAGCTGGGCCTGTGCCGTCTTCTATGCTCAGCGTCTCAGGTCCTCCCACCGTTTCAAACAGTGGGTGCTCCGCCTGCCCTAGACCCCCAGGGTCACGCCATATACCCTTCTTTTGATGGGCGCTGACCTGCAGAGGAAATATACACAGGGAAAGGTATTAGTCTGACCGTCCTGCCTGTTACACTCATGGTCCACCATGCCCCATTCCATCCTCATTATCACAGAGATGGCCCAGTGTACATGCTGCACTCTGCCAAGGGCCCATCCCCCAACCCCCTACACAAGGCCTTCACACACAGCACTCCATGCATCGATGTACTCACCTGTTGGTCTGGAGGCCCATACAGTAGTCGGTACTGGGGTAGGACCCCGTCCACCAGTCACTCCAACTCCGCTGAGGTGAAGGCAGGGGCCTTTCCCCAGTAACATGAGACATGGTCAGTTCCAGACACAGGTCACAGCAGCAAATGCTGTGTAGCTCCTCTCCTGGTGAAGGTCAGGTAGCAAGTAAGTGAGCAGATAGAAAATGGCAGTCACGTCCGCAGCGGTGTGTACCGTCACCGCCGGCGTACATCACCATTGGTCACTGTACACAATAGGGCCTAATATAAACCAGTGAGGAGTTGCACGGAGGTTCTCGACCTTCTCCCACAACGGCGCACGTCAGCGGAACTACCTCATTTTCACATGTCCCTTCATTCAGGACAGGCGAATGCCATTTCAGGGGGGGCAGGCCATGGATCCTAACTGCGTCACAGTACACATATACACATTATGGACATATCCCACCACAATATTGAGATAATCACAAAACGCATTGCACTGTAGTGGTTACAATGTACAGATAATGCCCAACTACTCACTCTTTTACCCCATGAATTGCAACCGCTGCAGATGAATAGGAGATGGAGACATCACCCCGTGTACAGACCCCTGGAGGACTTTGCAACAATGGAGGGCAGGCACATTATCCTCACCTATAGATCCGACGGGGCCACAATCACAGGGCCATGTGCCCAATTGCAGCCTGACCTGATATCTGATATGTCACCCCACTGGGATTTCCCCTCTTGTGCAAGTGCTATCAGTTCTCTGTTTCCTTTCAACTGGTTCTTTACAAGTGACAGTGGGCTTGGCAGCAGGAATGTCACAGCCAGTGTTCTCAAACGTGCTGACCAGATTGTTGTCTGCCCTGATTAAACACATGTGCAGCTACATTTTCTCTCAGTGGAGGATTTGGCCACAGTGAAATTGACTTCTATGCAATGGGACATATCCCCAACATCATTGGGGCAATAGATGGAACACATATTGCATTTGTGTCCCCCCCTGCGAAATGAACAGGTCTTCAGAAATCTGAACCAATTTAATTTCATGAATGTCCAGATGGTGTGCCTGGTGGACCAGTACATCTCCCATGTCAATGCTAAATATCCAAGATCTGTGCATGATGCTTTTCTCCGGTGGAATAGCAGCATCCCAAATGTTATGGCCCAACACCAGAGGCACCGGGTGTGGCTAATAGATGAGCCCTGGTTCCCACCCAGTGGATGTTAGTGTATGGTTATGGTGTGGGCCCTAAGTGAGAGTGTGTGGCAGTTGTCACTCGATATTTGCAGGTATCTCTGGTTACCCCAACCTCTCATGGCTCCTGACCCCTGTGAGGAATCCCAGGTCAAGGGCAGAGGAATGTTACAATGAGGCACATGGGCGAACAAGAGGGATTATAGAAAGGACATTCGGCCTCCTGAAGGCCAAGTTTTGTTGCCACCATCTTACAGGTGGATCCCTATACTACTCACCCAAGAAGGTCTGCCAGATCATCATGGCATGCTGTATGTTGCACAACCTTGCCTTGCGCTGACATGTGCCTTTCCTGCAGGAGGAGGAGGCTGGAGATGGCCATGTTGTAGCAGTGGACCCTGTGGACAGTGAAGATGAGGAGGCAGAGAATGAGGGTGATGACAACAGAAGTACAGTCACTCGTCAATACTTTGAATGAGACACAGGTAAGACAGTCTAACTTCACTTTTCCATTAATAGTTTTTGGTTTCACATTGTCACTGGCAGGCTGTGAATTCTCACTTCTATGCCCACTCACTGTACCTTTTGTCATCTCTTTTTGCAGATGTTGGTGTCTTCCTATAGCTCCTGGTGTATTCACTGCAGCCAACTACAGGTCCTTGCTATGTAAACATTACTGTACAGTTGAATTGCAATGTTTGAAACTTGTTAATCGAATACATTTTGAAATGCTGTGACATACACCATACTTGTAATTTTTCAAAGGGTGTTTATTGAAGTGTTAAGGGGTAGGGGGCAAGTACATTGGGGTGGGGTAATGATGGAGGAAAGTCCAAGTTAGAGCCCAGTCTACGTGTAACACAGGTGAAGTGTCCAAGGAGGCATAGGAAAGGGAGCAATGGCAGTTGAAGGTGGACAGGGTGACAGAGTGGGACACAAGGGTGACAATCAGGAGAGTCTTGTTTCCTGGCAGGGGTCTTGGCAATAGTCTCTGGCTTCTGCCTGGATCACAGGGAACATTTGCAGGGTGGTTCTCCTTCTGCAGAGGGAGGGGTGCTGGTGGCCTGTTGGTCCTGTGGCGGTGCAGTGTCCACTAGCGGCAGCGGAGGTGGAGGGCTGTTCAGTAGTGTGGCTAGTGTCAGGGGCCCGCTGTTGTGCCACTGCCTCCCTCATTGTGTTTGCCATTTCAGCCAGTAACCCTGCAATGAAGACCAGGGTGGTTTTTAATGGCCTTCAAGTCCTCCCTGATCCCCAAGTACTGTCCCTCCTGCAGCCGCATGTTCTCCTGCATTTTGTCCATGATCTGGCCCAGCGTATCCTGGGAATGTTGTTATGCTCCCAGGATCACGGTGAGTGCCTGCTGGAGGGTCGGTTTCCTGGTCCTGTCCTCCCCCTGTCGCACAGCAGTCCTCCCAGCTTCTTGTTGTCCTGTGCCTCTGTCCCCTGAACCGTGTCCCCACTGCCACTGACCCTAGGTCCCTGATTATCTTGGGTTTGTGGGGTGGCCTGGGGTCACTGTAGTGATGGACATACTGCTGATTGACATGTCCTGGGAACAGAGGTATAGGCCTGCTGGGTGGGTGCAGTGGTGGTGTTTCCTGAGGGGGGAGGCTCTGTGGTGGTGTGCGAGTGTGCCTGGGTAACCGACTGTCTGGAGGTCCCTGATGGGCCAGGTTGGTCATCCAGATCTAGGCGAGCAGAGCTGCTGTCATCACTGTGGGCCTCTTCTGTGGGAGGACTGGGTGTTGTTGGCACCTCTTCCCCTGTGACATTGGCTGGGATACCTGTGGGGATGTACATGCAGTGTTATTGTTTCTGTGTGTGACATCTTGTGCATGGGTGGGTTGCCCTCTATGGTTGTTATTGCCCTGGCAGCCTTGTCTTGTGTGAGTTGTTATTTGGTGGGCTAGCTGTTTCCCTCTATTCTGCATGCTTTAGTGATGGGTGTCCACGCAGGTCTGTGAGTAGTGTCCATGCATTGGTCGTGCATGCTGGGCTTGGCATTAGGATGAGTGTGTTGTGATGGTGGGGTGTGTGGGAGGTGGTGGAGTGATGGGAGTGAGGATGGGGGTATGTGATGGCATGCAGGTATGGGTGATAGTAATAGAGAGTTGACTTACCAGAGTCCAGTCCTCCTCGTACTCCTGCCAGGCCCTAAGGATGCATGACTGCCAAGATGTGCCCCTCCCATGTTGTTAGTTGTGGGGGGGTGGTGGGGGTCCACCTCCAGTCCACTGTACAGCGAGTTGGTGTCTTGCTGCTATGTAATGTACCTTCCCCCTTAGGTCATTACACCTCTTCCTGATGTTGTCCCTTGTTCTTGGGAGCTGTCCTATGGCGTTGACCCTGTCCACGATCCTCCACCATAGCTCCATCTTCCTTCCAATGGATATCTGCTGCACCTGTGATCAAAATAGCTGTGGCTCTATCCGGATTATTTACTCCACCATGACCCTTAGCTCCTCCTCAGAGAACCTGGGGTGTCTTTGTGGTGCCATGGGTGTAGTGTGAGTGGTGTGGGTGAGGGTGTGGGGGGTAATGTGTTGAGGTGTGTGATGTGGGGTGCGTGGGTGGTGTATAGGTGATGGTGGTGTGTGGCTGTGGTCTTGTCTGTGGTCGTGCTATCTCTCTCATGCCAATAGTTTGTAGTCGTAAGGGGTTGTGGGTAGTGTGGGTGTGTGTTTTATATTGGTGTGGGTGTGGTGTGTGTATGTGTGTCAGGTGTGTGTAGTTTGAATTGACCAATGTGGTGTTTTTTGTTTGAGCGTTTGTATTTTGAGCACGGCGGTATGTACCACCAATGGTTAACTGACATTGAATGTCCGCCCTGGTGATTCGTGGGTCATAATGTGGTGGCGTAGTTCTGTTGGCGTAACAGTGTGGATTTTGATAGAACCACTTTATCGCCGACCTTTTGGTGTGGCGGACTTTTGTGTGTGTCTAAATAGTGACGGATTGGTGCGTGTGTGTCATAATGTGGGTAGCGGATATCCGCCGCAGCGGCGGTATGTTGGCGGCAGTCAGCATGGCAGTAAGTGGGATTTACCGCCAATGTCATAATGAGGGCCTTAGTTTTAAATCTTGCCAGGGAATCCTGGAGTAAATATCATAATAAGGTATCTCTAGGCAATTTTAATTACATATCCCTCCCCAGAACTCCTTCTGATAGGAAGATAGTTATCTTAGGTCTCAAACCAATCAGATGGGATCAACTGAGCACATGCAAATGGAAGTTAATATTCTGGCGACTATCTAAGCCTAAGTTTGCTGTACAGTTCAAAAAGGGAGGGGGATACAAAAAAAATGAAATATTTATAGTGTCTCTCAACCTGCTAGGACATCCTTTGTAGTTTTTAAAAGGATGCTCACCTACTAGGATTTTTAGTGCCACTGTTCATCATCAAGTACTTTCCCATATACCACTGGTATTCAAGTGGGCTCAACCTTGATCGTCACCTTTTGATTCACAAGGAGTATCCTAGCTAAGTAGTAACCAATGTCCATCAACAATCAATACACAAATCAATAATCGTTAAGCAAGTCATTAATCAGTAGTTCATAACGTCAAACATTTCACGAATAACCACAACTCAATATACGCTTTAGCAATTTTATTTCCCTATTAGTTACAATACTCATTCATGAGATTCATACAAACTTTATTCAATCAACTCAGGATTAATTCATTAGTGACCACCAATAACATAATCTAATCAGAACGTGAGAAAACAGGCATTCTAATGCTTTAGCATAAGCCAACATATGAACCAAAGGTGAATATGTCAACATGTGTAGCAGAGTTCAGCAAATCAGTCCGTCAATCATTTGTCACTGAATATGGCAATGTCTCAGTATAGGAACCTCACTTAACCCAGATTAGCATTAGCATGTGGGACTTCATGCTAAAACTTGGAAAAACATCTAGCTAAGAGAAAAACTATTTAGACAGCGCAGTTGGTGCCTAGAAAGAAAAGACACAAAAGGTAATTCAGTCACATTGTCACAGCTACCTATCCACAGTATGGATCAGCAACAAAGTCAGTCTTCATCTTCAGGTCATCAATCAATCAGCATCGCATCAGGCTCTCAAGAGCATGAGCCCAGTGACAAAGTCTCAAATCTGTTCTCCCCCAATATCACATCAAATCCGGAATAAGGTCTTTCTTCAGACATCTGCACCTAACATCTCCCTCGTCCATCTGAGGTTTTCTCCTTTTGTCACGCCATTATATCAAAGTCACCCAGACTATCCCCTAATTCCTAATAGGTCAGTTAATCACCAGTTTTGACTCTATCCAATAATCTTAGTTTTTCAAATCTATGAATTCCAATGTTACACAGTTCTCAAGGTTGGTTCACTATACGATGTCCTCATCATCTGGCTCGTCAGGTATCAAAAATGTTGCATCTTCTTCTCCAGTCAGTGTCTCCATTGTTCAAGTCCTGGGAAAGTACACTCTGACTGCCTTACACAGTCCTTATTACAATTTTGATTCCACCATCTCCTGTCCGTTGGATCATCGCAGAGAATCTTAGCTGAGCAGATTTTATTAAACAACGAACGGTTCATGGTCAGTCCAGCACATTAGCTTTTCTACATTGGGCATTAATATTCAGCTTCTGCATGAGGCCTGGCAAAACTAGGCCACAACTTTGGCTAAGTTAGCTCTACAGTATAATGCAAAACATACGTTATATACCTCAATATGACATATTACTACATCATTATTATGCATTTTCAACATTTCACATGCTTTAGTCACTTTTTAATATACTTCATGAGTGATGGCAGCCACTCTTTGATGGCACATTTTCAAACATACACAATATTTTCTATGTTAATTCAATTTCTACACATTTTCTTTGTTCAAAATACGTAAACATTAATTAATACATTGTAATTAATATATTTGCTTCAGCAAGGGCATATACTTTTTTTTAACCCTGGGGTGATTAAGTTATTTGCCCAGAATCACAGTGTTGAGCTGATGATGAGACCGACCTAGTTCCCCAGGTGCAAAGTTGCCAGCTATGCCATGAGCTCTGATTTCCCAAAGTGCATTCTCTAAATTGTGTTTGGTTAATTACCTATTCTGTTTATTAGCAGCTGTAAATGCAACCGATTTACCCCTACAACTGCTTTCAGTACTTCCCATAGCGTTTCATTAGACATTTCTGGTTAATCATTAAATGCTAAATATTCTGGTAAGGATTGTACCATTTCTGTAATATGTCCAGTGTCCTGTCGAGAATGTTTGCCCAGTCACCATTTCCTATCTTTTGAGGCTTTGTCTGCACCTCTTAATTGGATTTGTCCTGGGGTATGGTCTAAAATGATGAAGACACTTTCATCCAAGGAGTCACCTCTTCATATCAAATTGTGTGAGAGAAGTATCACTTCAATACTTGAGCATTTATGATGGGCATATGAATGATAGAAACATGTAGTCCCTCTCTGCTGATGTCTATTGTGTCCGCAGACAGCAGTCCTTGAAATGTATTTCCCGGATTAGTCCAGATGCCTATCAGTTCCCAGATTAAGGCTGTCCCCAGGTTGATTTTCTCCTCAGAAAAGTTCTGCAGCGTTCACAGCACTGTTTGGATGAGTTCCTCCTGACCTTGATTGGGTGTATAAATTGTAGTTATAGAGAAGATTCTGTATCAGCCCTACAGTTTATAAAGGCATTCCTGTTTTTCTTACCCTGCAGTGTTTCCTTGTCAATATGTTCCTGAAAATGATTGTGCCCCCACATGCCTTTGTATCTGCGGATGTGTGCAACCCTATGTCACAATAGTTGGCTCACATCTCCCAGTATCACCACTGAAGACGTGTGACTTCCGGAGGAGTACTGTGTGTCCGGAGTTTTCCACTTTGGGGTAGCCCATCGACTATATTACAAGTGAGTGCAGGCCCCTTAATACCTGGTTCAACATTTTACTGAATGATCGGCACCTTAATCTTGTATCTGCTTCTGTAAACAATATGCTCCCCTCGTTTGATGCCTACAGCTAATAACCCTTGAACCATCGCTTATACATCGAACACACTTAGTTGAACAAGCGAAATGAAAAAAACGAGAAAATAAGGCAAATAAGACCCAAGTCAGAGTCGTGGAATGCTAGTAGTCGATAGTTCACACGAAGTGGTTCTCATCTTGGAAGTATTGAAAGCAAAGTCTTCATTGCTTTTTATGTTTTTCACCTGGCCGGGCATTGGCAACGCTTATTGGGCTCCCTCAGCATTGGCAAGACTGGCACATTTTCCTCGTAGTCACTCCGCTCTAGTTATTGGGAAGAGGCCTGAAAACATTATCAGAGGCTGGGCATTTGTGAAATGTGTTGGCTTGTTATTTTCTCACCTCGGACGAAGGCACCTGAATTCTACGCTTGAAAAAGTTCATGAAACAAACACTCTTATTGCCCTTTTTAAAGCTCTCATTCTAAATGTGTTGGTTTGATTTTCTGCAGGCCTGGAAAAAACCCTTAGTATACATCTTGAAAAAATACAACCTATTAGAAAAACATAACACACTGCCGCTTCCACATAAATAGCTTATACATAAACATAGTAATGAAAATAGGCCAACACAAAAATAGAATACCTGCTCATAAATAAACGAGCAGAGCAGAGAACGAGTGCTTCATTTACATAGATATATCAAGTATATACTACACATTTTGTCTATAGATGAAATCAGCATCTCCGAGAGCAATTTGTCCTCTGCAAAAAACAAGGACTTTTATAAAATGCCCTAACCGTAAATTAGCAGAAAATAATAGTTCAACACATAAGTGTTAAAAACAGGGGGAATTGTACATGGTATATTATAATAAAGGGAAAGTCTGTAAAAGGAGTGCAGCTAAGGCACAATGTAGAGCATTGTTAATCATTTGTGATATGTATAACGCATGTATATTTATTTTCTATGGATCATGAACAAAAATGTTGTACGAACAAATCTTTCTATACAGATTGCAGCAGGCGGTGCATACGAGCAAAGTGGCGGGCTGGGACACCTACCAACTGAGGAGGACAGAGGACGATTTTGAGAATGAAATCAATAAAAACACATAGCCCCTGATTCGGAAAATCTCAGAATAAGGGCGGTATTAATTGCTTTTAGTAATAACAATACCTCGGGTGAGGGTTTTTACTGAGGACGGTAATGAAGTGTCCTCCCAGTCTGGTACCTGCAAATAAAAGCACCACATAGGGAGCTATGTTTTACATGTCCTTATTCGTCAGCGTGTAACTACGAACTCAACATTCTAAACTTGCATTCACTGCACCACCTTCTAACACTTACGTCATCATGCTAGGAATATTGCAGGGTCCAAAAAGGTTGTTTCTCTCATACTCAGGAAGCGCAACAAGTAAATGCCTCCAGATCTGACTTTTCGAGAGTAAACGGAGGCATAATGAGTGCTATTCCACAGAAATCTGCATGCCTTTACTTCTTTCTAAAAATAACACAAAAGACGGTGGGGGATGCTTTTAAACAGTCTGAGCACTGGCAATCTTCTGAGATAGCATTTCAAACCTATATTTTTTGTCATTTTTACCACCTCAGACTCAACCCACACATAGGCAAATCATTCTTGCCCCTGCTCAAGAAGGAACAATCAAGCCTGAACTGCAAAGCTAGAACCTATCTGAACCAAAATGCAAGCAACCCAAGATTGGTTTTGGACCATTGTGTCATAATGCTATGATACCATCAGGTAGAATGGCGCAATTGACATGGTAACCCAACATACCACTCCAAACAGAGTAAACCAGAGCAAAACACACAACATGTTATGATCTTTCTATCTATAATGACAGAAAGGTGGCTCTTCTAAACCGGTAACTATATTTTTTTTGTATTTCTCACTTTAATAATTGCACTGCAAATGTTTCATGGTTTCTGAATGTATCTCTGGAAAAAAACATATTTTTTTGTTCTTGTAAAAAACTCTGTTACCTCTGAATGAATGGTCTCAGTAACATAGCTCCTTAGAAAGCATTCTAAATAATTTACCATATGAAAGTGCTAAAGAAGGGATGGAGTATCAGTTTCCTTCCCATTGCCTGATCTAGAAGTTACACATTTAGGTCATGCTTTACCTCCCTTTGCAGAAATAACACCTGATTTCTATTGATCTTCTCTACCAGTATACAATATATGAGGAAACAGAAAGACTAAGGAAGTATCACCTGTAATGTGTAATTTTAAGTCTGGTTTGAAAGATAAATTATCTTCTTCCTTTGTATTACAAACGTGTTTCAATTAGGGCAACATTAAACTATTGCAGTTTTCCTTCTACTAATTGACTCTCCAACCTTTGCAAAGAGATCATAAAATGACAGAGTAACAGGCTAATTGCTATAAGTCATTTTGCTTACCATGTTTCATTATCCATTATTTTGGCTATATCCGGCATTCGGCTTCCATGAAAGGGAACAGTCCTTGAAAATAACAAACTAAGGACCAGGTTTACAAAAAATTGGTTTGACATTGAAGTGTGAAATTCTACAATTCTACAGTGCCAAATTAGAAAAAAGGTACAACATTTATTTACAAAGAGTGGCATGCTGATGATGTCATTTGATGCGCTTGCACTATAAATGCCACAGTAGGACTACATGGAGGCAGAAATGAGAGCAACTCGTGTCTTGCATGAAAGTTGTAGTTGAGGAACTTCCTCTAGTTCTAATTTATATGCACAGATAACTATCTAAAGGTATGCTGTATAAAATGAGCAACTGTGCAAAATTACTTGTGAAAATATCATGTGATATTCCAATTTCTAACTGTTTGCATCTGGTTTCATTTGGTTCTAGGATTCCACTTTAAGCCAAGATGTGTTTCTTTAATAGTTTCAGGTTTCCATGGAATCCTAATGATTCTAGAACTGTTCGCACTGCGTTATGCCCCCTTTGGGTAGATTAGCAGGAGGTCAGTGCAATGTTATCAATGGCATTTGGTGCTGTGATCGCATCAACGTTTACTACAAATAAGTGCTTTTGTAGGTGAAAGTTGATTTGACTGCTATTTCCTCTGCTTGGAGTGGTGCTCGAGCACCTGCACTACCCATTCGTAAATTTGAGCCAAGAAGGAGAAGCAGCATAGATATTTGAAACAGGTCATTAGAAATTAGTGAAATGATTTTACGGGGTCAATATCATGTAGAATAATAAAAAATCACAAGCTGTCTCAGTTTTACAACTCTCTGTAATATGTTAGGCTGGAATCATATATTTTCTACTTTATCCTTGGACACAAGACATCACTTTAGGAACATTGGCAGTGGATATATCAATCACATATATATTTTTTTAAATTATAAATTATTGAAAGCCTTATAGATGGCAATTGTCTAAACAAGGCATTGCACACATAGGGGGTCATTCTGACCTTGGCGGTCCATGACCGCCATGGCGGAGTGCGGCGGAAGCACCGCCAACAGGCTGGCGGTGCTTCATGGGCGATTCTGACCGCGGCGGTAAAGCCGCGGTCGGAAAAGGGGAGCCGGCGGTTTCCCGGCGGTTTCCCGCTGGCACAGGGAAACCGCCATGGCGGCGCTGCTTGCAGCACCGCCACGGGGATTCCGAGCGCCTTCCCGCCAGCCTGTTTCTGGCGGTGTCCACCGCCAGAACCAGGATGGCGGGAACGGGTGCCGTGGGGTCCCTGGGGGCCCCTGCACTGCCCATGCCACTGGCATGGGCAGTGCAGGGGCCCCACAACAGGGCCCCACAAAGATTTTCACTGTCTGCTGTGCAGACGGTGAAAATCGCGACGGGTGCCACTGCACCCGTCGCACCCCTTCAACTCCGCCGGCTCCATTCCGAGCCGGCCTCATTGTTGAAGGGGCTGTCCCGCTGGGCCGGCCGGCGGTCTTCTGGCGGTCGCCCGCCGGCCCAGCGGGAAAGCCGGAATGGCCGCTGCGGTCTTTTGACCGCGGAGCGGTCTTTCGGCGGGAACCGCTTGGCGGGCGGCGACCGCCGACCGCCGCGGTCAGAATGACCGCCATAATTCCTTCTCGTGAGAAAACTCAAAATGTGCTTCAATATATTCTCCATTTACCTTAGACCAAATGAAATATGACAAACATGGAGTCCCCAAGGTTGAAGTATATTTTATTAATAAGTTTAAGCTGTAAATAATGTAATCAAAGGCACACTTGGGGCAATTCACAGAAGCATTTATGAGTATGTCAGGTAGTACTAGAGGAATATTCTTTTGAGTATTCTTAAATGCCGTTGAGCAACAGCCAAAAATGTCCAACTCACTGTTAGTAAAACTGCAAAGATAGCACAATCCTTTTTGTTTATATTAATTGTACAGGGATATTCCACACACATTCCATGAATATTCCAGTTGGGGGTCTTGTTAGTCAAATTCAGGTCTGTATGAATGCATACAATAGCACTAAAGCAGCTCTACTTTATGTACTCCAAATTGCCTTGTTTGATGGTTCTCAAAATCTGTTGGTTATATATTTTCCACCAAATGTTGCCATTGATTGACAGATATGTACATGTATCTAGGTTACTAGCCATGGCTTCATCTAAAACAATAGAATAGAGTCTGCATTTGGCTACATATTAATTGTAGGAAGTGGTTGATCCTTCATAGGAATTAAGTCTGTTGTGACCATTTACCTAAATCAATAGTTGGTTGATTTACTGACTTAGGGCCTTCCACCATGACACTGTACTATAATATATCTGTAATTTGGCAGACAGGATAACCTCCATGTCTGTGACATAAAAAATAATTTTGTATCTTGAAATTTTAGAACACAAGCTTAAATCCAGCAAGTGGGCAATCTATGTAGTTTT